>NC_057799.1:540320279-540320965 GCF_018294505.1 Triticum aestivum
TCTTTATTTTCTGTTATAAGCCCTTTATGTGGTGTCGCCCCGACGCCCGACTGTGGCATTATTATTCCGCATTTTCCTCTCGAGGAGTCTTTCAGACACTCGTTTGGCACCTGCATTATTATTCCGCATTTTCCTCTCGAGGTGTCTTTCAGACACTCGTTTGGCACCTGTATTATTATTCCGCATTTTCCTCTCGAGGAGTCTTTCAGACACTCGTTTGGCACCTGTATTATTATTCCGCATTTTCCGCTCGAGGAGTCTTTCAGACACTTGTTTGCCACCTGTATTATTATTCCGCATTTTCCGCTCGAGGAGTCTTTCAGACACTCGTTTGGCACCCGCATTACTATTCTGCAGTTTCCGCTCGAGGCGTCATTCAGACCCTCGCTTGGCACCCAGTATTTATTATCTCTATGTCTGATCACACTGGTTAACTTATTCATGTGCTTCATGTTTGCATTTGTTATACCTTATGTCTGAACTGTCTTGCGAGTACTTTCATAGTACTCACCTGGCTTGTTGATTTGGCCAGATGTTGACGAAGGCGATCTCTTGGATGAAGAGTTTGATAGCGCGTCCGACGCCTAGAGGAGTCCCAGTCAGTCCTGCGCGATCCCGGATATTGGTCACTTGTATCGTTTACGCTTCCGCCACCCGCAATAAGTATTCTCGAGCCTCACTCCGAC
>NC_057799.1:540320975-540370457 GCF_018294505.1 Triticum aestivum
CATTTTCCTCTCGAGGAGTCTTTCAGACACTCGTTTGGCACCTGTATTATTATTCCGCATTTTCCGCTCGAGGAGTCTTTCAGACACTTGTTTGGCACCTGTATTATTATTCTGCATTTTCCGCTCGAGGAGTCTTTCAGACACTCGTTTGGCACCTGTATTATTATTCCGCATTTTCCGCTCGAGGAGTCTTTCAGACACTCGTTTGGCACCAGTATTACTATTCTGCAGTTTCCGCTCGAGGCGTCATTCAGACCCTCGCTTGGCACCCAGTATTTATTATCTCTATGTCTGATCGCACTGGTTAACTTGTTCATGTGCTTCATGTTTACATTTGTTATACCTTATGTCCGAACTGTCTTGCGAGTACTTTCATAGTACTCACCTGGCTTGTTGATTTGGCCAGATGTTGACGAAGGCGATCTCTTGGATGAAGAGTTTGATAGCGCGTCCGATGCCTAGAGGAGTCCCAGTCAGTCCTACGCGATCCCGGATATTGGTCACTTGTATTGTATACGCTTCCGCCACCCGCAATAAGTCTTCTCGAGCCTCACTCCGACGCTCGAAGAGTTGTAGTCTTCTGGAATCACATCACTCGCTTCGCGATGATATTTCCACCACCGTTATTATCATGAGTTAGTAGTTTGCCACCCTATCCGCCGTCTTGTTTTAGCGGCGTGCATGTAATAAATTGTTGGGCAGTCTCTGCTCAACCTTGTATTATATTTAGTACTCCTGGTATTTTTCTTCTGTGACCAAGATATTGTCTACCAGTGAGAAGGAATTCTTCCTCGCTGGTCCGTAAAAGGGATTGGTCTCTCAATAATTATTTTATTGAGAAACCGGTCGTGACAGTCTTCTTCTTGAAGATCCATTTATTCTCTATGGCTTGCCGATCATCAGGCAAGTCAACCAAAGTCCACACTTTGTTCTAATACATGGATCCCATCTCAGATTTCATGGCCTCAAGCCATTTCGCAGAATCTGGGCTCATCATCGCTTCCTCATAGTTCGTAGGTTCGTCATGGTCTAGTAACATGACTTCCAGAACAGGATTACCGTACTACTCTGGTGCGGATCGTACTCTGGTTGACCTACGAGGTTCGGTAGTAACTTGATCTGAAGTTTCATGATCATCATCATTAACTTCCTCACTAATTGGTGTAGGCATCACTGGAACTGATTTCTGTGATGAACCATTTTCCAATTCGAGGGAAAGTACAACTACCTCATCAAGTTCTACTTTCCTCCCACTCACTTCTTTTGAGAGAAACTCCTTCTCTAGAAAGGATCCATTCTTAGCAACAAATGTCTTGCCTTCGGATCTGTGATAGAAGGTGTACCCAACAGTTTCCTTTGGGTATCCTATGAAGATGCACTTCTCCGATTTGGGTTCGAGCTTATCAGATTGAAGCTTTTTCACATAAGCATCGCAGCCCCAAACTTTAAGAAACGACAGCTTAGGTTTCTTGCCAAACCACAACTCATATGGTGTCGTCTCAACGGATTTAGATGGTGCCCTATTTAACATGAATGCAGCCATCTCTAAAGCATAACCCCAAGACGATAGTGGTAAATTGGTAAGAGACATCGTCATAGATCGTGCCATATCTAATAAAGTACGGTTACGACGTTCTGACACAGCATTACGCTGTGGTGTTCCAGGTGGCGTGAGTTGCGAAACTATTCCACATTGTTTCAAATGAAGACCAAGCTCATAACTCAAATATTCACCTCCACGATCAGATCGTAGAAACTTTATTTTCTTGTTACGATGATTTTCCACTTCACTCTGAAATTGTTTGAACTTTCCAAATGTTTCAGACTTATGTTTCATTAAGTAGATTTACCCATATCTTCTCAAATCATCTGTGAAGGTTAGAAAATAACGATACCCGCCGCGAGCCTCAACACTCATCGGACCGCATACATCAGTATGTATTATTTCCAATATGTCAGTTGCTCGCTCCATTGTTCCGGAGAACGGAGTCTTAGTCATCTTGCCAATCAGGCATGGTTCGCAAGCATCAAGTGATTCATAATCAAGTGATTCCAAAATCCCATCAACATGGAGTTTCTTCATGCGCTTTACACCAATATGACCCAAACGGCGGTGCCACAAATAAGTTGCACTATCATTATTAACTTTGCATCTGTTGGCTTCAATATTATGAATATGTGTATCACTACGATCGAGATTCAACAAAAATAGACCACTCATCAAGGGTGCATGACCATAAAAGATATTACTCATATAAATAGAACAACCATTATTCTCTGATTTAATTGCATACCCGTCTCGCATCAAACAAGATCCAGATATAATGTCCATGATCAACGCTGGCACCAAATAACAATTATTCAGGTCTAAAACTAATCCCGAATGTAGATGTAGAGGTAGCATGCCGACAGCGATCACATCGACCTTGGAACCATTTCTGACGCGCATCGTCACCTCGTCCTTAGCCAATCTTTGTTTAATCCATAGTCCGTGTTTCGAGTTGCAAATATGAGCAAGAGAACCAGTATCAAATACCCAGGCGCTACTATGAGCATTAGTAAGGTACACATCAATAACATGTATATCAATATACCTTTCACTTTGCCATCCTTCTTATCCGCCAAATACTTGGGGCAGTTCCGCTTTCACTGACCAGTCCCTTTGCAATAGAAGCACTCAGTTTCAGGCTTAGGGTTAGACTGGGGCTTCGTCCCTTGAGCAGCAACTTGCTTGCCGTTCTTCTTGAAGTTCCCCTTCTTTCCTTTTCCCTTTTTCTTGAAACTAGTGGTCTTGTTAACCATCAACACTTCATGCTCCTTCTTAATTTCTACCTCCGCAGCCTTTAGCATCGTGAAGAGCTCGAGAATTATCTTCTACATCCCTTGCATGTTATAGTTCATCATGAAGCCTTTATAGCTTGGTGGCAGTGATTGAAGAACTCTGTCAATGACACTATCATCAGGAAGATTAACTCCCAGCTAAGTGAAGTGGTTATGGTACCCAGACATTCTGAGTATGTGCTCACTAACAGAACTATTCTCCTCCATCTTGCAGCTATAGAACTTGTTGGAGACTTCATATCTCTCAACTCGGGCATTTGCTTGAAATATTAACTTCAACTCCTTGAACATCTCATATGCTCCATGATGTTCAAAATGTCTTTGAAGTCCCGATTCTAAGCCGTAAAGCATGGCACACTGAACTATCGAGTAGTCATCAGCTTTAGTCTGCCAGACGTTCATAAAGTTCGAAGTTGCCTCTGCAGCGGGCCTTGCACCTAGCGGTGCTTCCAGGACGTAATTCTTCTATGCAGCAATGAGGATAATACTCAAGTTACGGACCCAGTCCGTGTAGTTGCTACCATCATCTTTCAACTTAGCTTTCTTTAGGAACGCATTAAAATTCAAGGGAACGGTAGCACGAGCCATTTCTCTACAACAACATAGATATGCAAAAACTATCATGACTAAGTTCATGATAAATTAAAGTTCAAGTAATCATATTACTTAAGAACTCCCACTTAGATAGACATCCCTCTAGTCATCTAAATGATCACGTGATCCATATCAACTAAACCATGTCCGGTCATTACGTGAGATGGAGTAGTTTTCAATGGTGAACATCTCTATGTTGATCACATCTACTATATGATTCACGTTCGAACTTTCGGTCTCAGTGTTCCGAGGCCATATCTGCATATGCTAGGCTCGTCAAGTTTAACCCGAGTATTGTGCACGTGCAAAACTGTCTTGCACCCGTTGTATATGAACGTAGAGCTTATTGTTGGTGTCAAAACCGGCGGATCTCGGGTAGGGGGTCCCGAACTGTGCGTCTGAGGATCGAAGGTAATAGGAGACAGGGACACGATGTTTACCTAGGTTCGGGCCCTCTTGATGGAGGTAATACCCTACTTCCTGCTTGATTATCTTGGATGAATATGGGGTTACAAGAGTTGATCTACCTCGAGATCGTAATGGCTAAACCCTAGAAGTCTAGCCCATATGATTATGATTATGATTGTCCCCTCTACGGACTAAACCCTCTGTCGGTGTACAAAAGAAGGGGCGCACCTTTGTACCCCTTTACCTGTGCACGGGCTGTCGGAGCCGCGCCCATGGTCACACCAAGCAGAACAGGGGAGGTGAACCGAGGTAAAACCGAAGCCCAAGACAGCCAGAGCAACACCAAGACCAAGGACACAAAGAAGCAGAGGGGTGGAGCAGTTTCCCCTGGCAAGACCCTTGCCGAGGACGGCCTCAGCAGCCCCGGCAAGACCCTTTGTCGGGGCAGCACACCCAAACACCAACAGAGCGAGCCACCCTTGAGCCCATGTCCCCAACACCATCAACCACGTTGGGCCAGGGCTCGGGAGGCACCTCTGTGGTGGCATGCAGATCTTTGTGAAGACAAGGAACACTCAAGATCAGATGAGGATTAGAAGACGACGATCCTCGGCAAGATCCTTGCCGAGGAAGGCCATCAGATCCCCGGCAAGATCCTTGCCGGGGACGACAGCGTGCCACGACAAGACCCTTGCCGGGCCACCCGGCAAGGCCCTCACTGAGGACGCCAGCAGGGCCACTGCCAGGCCCGCATCAACCAGGTTTCCACCGCCGTTCACATGCAGCTGCCAGCCCAACCAGCTAGGCAGGCACCCGCGTGGCAACATGCAGCTCCCAGGCCAACTCATCAAGCGCCTGTGTGGTGGCATGCAGATCTTCGTGGAGGCTCCACCACCGCGCCACCTCAGCTGCCTTCCTGCCTACATGGCGCCGCACGCATCACTGGCCGGGGCGCGTGTCGAAGCGAGGAGGAGCGGCGACGGACAGGACGGGCTTCGCCCCCTTCCCCGATAAAGCTAGGGGACACCTCAGCGGCGCATCAAATGCGTCTTGTCCTGTAATACGAGCGATAAGCTCACAATACTGTACGCCTTTCCACCTCCTGTATGCCACTGTGGCAGCCCCTTTCAACTATAAAAGGAGGCCCATGGCATACTGGAGAAGGATTCGGTTCTTTGGAACCACGCACCCCACCATAGCTAGCTCGAGAGCTCAAGAACTCTCTGAAATACACCCACCAAAGCAGGACTAGGGTTTTATGCATCTTCGCGGCCCGAACTTGGGTAAACGATCCTTGTGCTGATTACTAATCCTGCTCTTCTCGCAACCCTGCGCCCCGGCAACTGTAGTAGGGATTCTTGTGATCCCATAGGTGTCGTTCCACACCGACATCTTTGGCGTGACAGGTAGGGGGCGCAATTGTGAGAATCTGGTCTAGTAGTTGGCCTAGTGGTTCTTCATCGCCATGGCTCCGAAGAAAGAGACGGTCAGGAGGAAAGCGGTGCCGCCTACGAATGCGAAGGACGCCAGCGTGGCAACAGAAAAGCTAAGTCATTCAGAGCCTTGAGTTATTTCCTTTTATATATAAGGTTATCATCCTCGGAGATCTTGCCTATGTATGAAAAATCTTCACGCAAAGGGCCCCTCCCGCGATTGGCAACGCCCTTGTTCTGTTTTGAGTCCGCTCAACAGCTCAAGCGGCCGCGTCGAGAGTGGCGGGGTAGCCTTCCGCACCTGGCAATGCTCTCGATTCTGACACGAGTCAAGCTCGACAGTTCGGGCGGCCGCGCTAAGGCCGGTAAGGTGGTTCGCCCAGCAGAAAGCACACCCGGCAGGCCAATCGGGATCCGTCCCCAAGACGCCGCCCTGGGTTTACGCGCCGGCAAACCTACCCAACTAACGTAGGGTGGACATACAAAGGCAAATCGAACAGGAAAATAACATGCATAATATTGAAAGTGCTGCAGAGTCATATTACATCAAATTGTTGCCGCGGTTCTAACTAAAGATAGCAATTGTCTTGGTTGTGAACCTGCAGCGGCGATAAGAAACGGGGTGCCTAATCCCGGCGCTGGCCCTCCACCCTCTGAATTCCGCCGACACGGCTGATGATGGGCTTGATGCGCTCTCTGAGCGGCGCGAGGTCAGTACCCTCCGGCAAGCTCTCTAGCGCGGCGTCGAAGTCGAGGTCAGGGTACCAGTATGCCACCTTGGTGAGAACCTTGGTCATGGCGCCCTGGCAAAGCCTCCGGGCCTCGTCGGCCAGCGAGGCCGCCCGGTTGGCGTGAAGCTGCTCCAGGGCCCCGAGAACACACTCGAAGAACAAGGTCAGCTTAGCGTTGGTGGTCCCGCTGCGCTCTGGGGCGTACATAACACTTGGCAGCCCCATGATAGCCAGCTGCGCGGTGATTCTACCGGCGGCGTCCTCGAGGCGGCCAATCCAGCGGTTCACGCCCTCCTTGAAATCCTTATGCTCGGTGGCCTCGTTCTTCTGCAGCAGCTTCTCGGTCTCCAGCTCCTTGGCCAGGGTCCCCTCCCTGGTTTTGGCCTCCGTGAGCATCCCCTCGAGGCCCTCCAGCTTCAGTGTGAGGTCCTTGATGGACTTGTTGGCCTCGGAGAGCTCCCCGGCCCTGCTGACGGCCACGCCCTGCGCCTCCGTCAGGGCGCTGTTGAGCGTGTCCTTCTCCTGGGACAGCTTCAGGACCTGCTCCTTCAACTCATCCCGCTCCACCTCCTGCTCCTTCACCTTGCCGGCGTGAACTAGAGCTTGGGCATCGAGCGCCTCCTTGTGCCTCTGCTCCAGCTCTTGGGTCTGCTGCAAGACAAGCTTCTCCACTTCCCTGTCCTTGGCGTGGAGTCTGGCGTCGAGGTCCGCCTCGCGCTTGGCAAGGTCCTCCTCCTGGGAGTTCAGTGCGGCCTCGTGCTGGGTCCGAGCGGCTTCGGCGGCGGCGGCCAAGTTCTTCACCGTCTCTTGGGCCTTCTCGACTTCGGCCAGTTTCATGGTGAGCTCCACGTCGCGCTTGGCCAGCTCGCCCTGGGTGGTCCTCAGCTCCTTGTGAGCCTGGCAGAACCAGTCCTGCGTCTCGGCGACGCGCTTCTGAAGGTCCGCCGCCGCTTTCTCCGCCACCGCCATCCTGGACTTAGCCTTTTCCAGGCGGGCGCGGTGGAGCGCCTGGAGTTTCTGGAAGCTGGTGCCCATGGCGTGGAGGAGCCGCTCTTCTTGGGAGCTGTCGCCACCAGCGTTCGGCTCGTCAACGATCTCAAGCCTGGCGGCGGCAAGCACCTCGTCGTCAAAAACCTCCCCCTCGACGAGGGTCCTGGTGCTCGACTCGCCTGGAGGTGGACGAAGAGATCGTCGCTCACCTTCAGGTACTTGCCGGAGCCAGAGGCAACGGAGGAGGAAGATTGGTCATCGACCACCTCCTCCTCGGCAGCAGCCCTGTCGGTCCCTCCAGCAGGCTCCTTGCCGGCCTCCTCGGTAGTAGCCTTGCAGGGCTCCCCGGCAGGCCCTTTGGCGGCGTCCTCCGCAGCGCCACTGGCGTTTTCCATGGCGGCGATCTTCTCGGCCTCCGCCGCGGAGTCCTTGGCCACGTCCTCGATGACGGTGTCCAGGTCCTCCCGGTCCGCCGAGAGAGGATCTGGATATCAAGAAGAGGATGGGGTAGAGCCAAGATCAAAGATTCAAAAAGAAGAGAAAAAGCAGGGACGAAGTCCCCTCCCCGCCAACATCTGGTGCCGAGGCGAAGCTGCCCGCGCCCAAGTTCTCCTCCTCCTCCTCCGTGTGCGTGGGCTCGGTGTTTGGCGCCCTTGCCGGGGACGCCCCTCGGGGCGCCGTGGTCGATGGGGGCGGCATGTTGGGAGTAGCCCTCTATGGCTCCTCCTGCATACCTGGCAAAGTCAGCACCAAAGTGTCGTGCCCCTGACACATGTCGACGAGGGGAGAGTGATGAACTTACGCTGGGGGCTGTGCCGGGGGCTGCTGTCCGGGCTGCTCAACACCACCAGTGGCGCCCTCGATGTACCAGCCGGGGTTGGCCACCCGCCGAGACCTTGGCCCTCTTCACTTTCTGGGCCAGCGTCTCCACACCCCTGCAAAGACGAAGACAAGTCAAGACAAGTGACACTGGTTGAGGAAATAGGAATGGCGAAAAGAAGCAGGGTACTCACTCGTCGTCCACCTCCTCCTCTGCTGTTTTCCTCTTCCTCCTTGGGCTGAGGGATCCGAAGTCGAAAGTGACCCCCGAGTAGGCATCTGCCGGAGGAGGGGAGGAGGGCAGAGTCTGCGTGCGCTTGGGCTGAGAAGAAGCAGATGCCTTCTTCCTCGCTGCCGCGGCCTTCACCACCTTCTTCGCTGCCGCGACCCTCGTCTGACGCGCGGACTCCTCCGGGGATTTTGGCCGCCGCGCGGCCTTGATGGGCCGCACCGGTTCTTCGGAAGTGGCCCGCCGCAGGACTCGCCTTCTCCCTGTGGCCAGAGGGTCAATAGCCCCGGCCTCCTCCGACGACGACTCGTCGGCCGCATCCTCAACTAGGGGAGCCTCTGTGCCGGCGCTACTGGCTTCCCCAGCGGTCGCCGCCCACCGGGCGAGCTCCTCCTCCTCCGCGGCCGTCGCAGCCTTGTCCTCCACACCACCAGCGCTGCCGGCCTCCTCGGCAAGCTGCGCCTCCCTCGCCCTGGCGGTGATGTAGTCCAGTTCCACCTGGGTGGTGTCTTGGACGAGCAGCCGCTCGGCGTCGGTGTTGATGTACCCATCGTGTAGAGTGTCAAAGAACTGCTGCACCTCGACGTCCTCCGGCTCCTTCCAGCTCGGGTCAGGGCCATGCGCATTGCAGTCCAGCATCATGGCGAAGATCTCAGTCCGGCGCGAATTATTGCACAGCGGGACCACTCCCGCCGACAGCTTGAACAAAGGCCCCTTGAAGACCTTGCCGGCCTTCGTGGCGGGCCTCGTGACCTTGCCGGTCCGCTCGACCTCACCGTCGCGGCCCACATCAAGCTGGAGGAGCCGCTGGCAGAAATGGGCATGCCCCATCACCGTGAAGTTGTGGTCGAGGCCGGGGCGAAGCCGCATGATGTCGGCGGGGTTCGTGAAGAGCCAGGCTGGCCTCCCCTTGTTGTGCAGTGGGGCGATCCGGTGGCGGATGAAGTCCACCCCGATCATCTCAAGGGTGAGCCCGGCCTCGGTGAGCCGAAGGATCCTGGTGGTGGCGACCGTGAGCTTCTCGTCGTCGGCGTCGACGTCGCTCCAATCGCCTCTGCGGACCGGCTGTCGGTGTCAAAACCGGCGGATCTCGGGTAGGGGGTCCCGAACTATGCGTCTAAGGCGGATGGTAATAGGAGGCGGGGGACACAATGTTTACCCAGGTTTGGGTCCTCTCGATGGAGGTAATACCCTACTTCCTGCTTGATTGATCTTGATGATATGAGTATTACAAGAGTTGATCTACCACGAGATCGTAGAGGCTAAACCCTAGAAGCTAGCCTATGGTATGATTGTTGTTGTCCTATGGACAAAACCCTCCGGTTTATATAGACACCGGAAGGGGCTAGGGTTACACAGAGTCGGTTACAAGGGAGGAGATCTACATATCCGTATTGCCAAGCTTGCCTTCCACGCCAAGGAGAGTCCCATCCGGACACGGGACGAAGTCTTCAATCTTGTATCTTCATAGTCCAACAGTCCGGCCAAAGGATATAGTCCGGCTGTCCGAGGACCCCCTAATCAAGGACTCCCTGAGTAGCCCCTGAACCAGGCTTCAATGACGATGAGTCCAGCGCGCAGATTGTCTTCGGCATTGCAAGGCGGGTTCCTCCTCCGAATACTCCATAGAATATTTTGAACACAAGGATAGTTTTCGGCTCTGCAAAACAAATTCCACATACCACCGTAGAGAGAATAATATTTTCACGAATCTAATCTGCCGACAGCTTTTCATAATGTGACGTACTGCCGTGGACTGGTCATGACGAACCATTTTTCTGAGCCTGCCATTGCACGCGTTGCGAGGCGGTTTTTATTGGCACGTCCTATCGAAGCAGAGATCGTGTCCCTTTTTTCGCGGGATTCTCATCAATACGGGTATGGGTAACCCAATCGTGCATGTTGGTATGACTCCTCTATTTTAGGCAAGTCCCAAACGGCCACGCGGAGGATGCTTGATATTCATCCCCTTTATAAAGAGGCCTAGGCATGTCCCCTTCTTCTCGCGCTCAATCGAATCCTTCCCCCACCTCGAGTTCCAACACCCAAGGCTCAGGCTAGGCGCTTCGGACCTACAATCATGTCCGGATCCAACCTTCAAGGTTGGTGGATGCCCTCCTCCATCACAGAGGAGGACATCAAGAAGCTAGGTATTTGACCGGTGAAATCTCGCACAGGCTGCCTGCTCGAGGGCAGGTCATTCCCACTCCCGAACCTGGCGAGAGTGTCGTATTCGTCTCCCACTTCCTCCGAGGGCTAGGTTTCAGTATAGATCCCTTTGTCAGAGGGCTCATGTTCTACTACGGGCTCGATTTCCATGATCTGGCTCCGGATTCCATCCTTCACATCTCGTCGTTCATCGTCGTGTGTGAAGCCTTCCTCCGCATTACCCCACACTTCGGCTTATGGCTCAAGACCTTCAATGTGAAGCCGAATATGATTGAGGGGCGACACACAGAGTGCGGAGGTGCCGTAATAAGCAAAGGCGCCGATGTTCCATGGCCAAAGGGTTCCTTCCCGGAGGTGTCCAGTTTATGGCAATGGGAGTGGTTTTATATCATAGCTCCCCGGGGTACTAAGTGGGTGGCCGCCCCTACCTTCCGCTCGGCCCCCCCGCCACAACTGGCGTCATGGGTCAACAAGGGGCTGGACTGGGGGCCAGTAAATGATGTGCCGACATTGCAGAGTGGCGTCCGAGATCTCCACGAGAGAGATGTCAACCTTGTTAAGGTAATGCAAGTTATGCTAGTTCGTCGAGCCCTGCCTTGCAAACGTCGACCTCTCCATATGTGGGAGTTCAACCCAGAAGGACCGCGAACTATTCAGCACTTCTTCGGCGTGACGCTCGAAGAGATGTACAGATCGTTCTTTGGATCACAAATAGAGTGTCCGGACACCTCCGAGGATGCGGGTCTAAACTGCAATCGTCCAGACACTCAAGTAAGTAGTTCCGCGGCCAAACACGTTGTCTTTTTAATTTATACAACATCATTCTGAAAAGTCGCCTTTTGACCAGGACTGGATAAAAAAGGCGAAGATGATCAGGTGTTCGGCCCCTCTTCCCGAGGGCTCACCGGATCCTGTACTAGCCAGGATCACTACAAAAAAATACACTTCCGTGATGATACGTGTTTGTCACAGTAGGTCGCGTTTTTTGTCATGCATGTACATCCATGACAAATTTATGACAGAATCAAGATAGTCATACCTGTGCTGTCATAGAAGTGTTCCATGACATTACCAAAATTATCATCACGGAAGTGTCCACTTCCATGACGATAAATCGCGCGTCACAGAAGTGCTTTCGTTAAGGGTGACCGACACGTGGCATCCACCGTAACGGAACACCGTTAAGCTATCGGGTCGGGTTTTGGATCCGATAACCCGTTAATAGCCCCTACCAATGGGGATTTTCCACATGTAAAATCATCATTGGCTGGAGGAGACACGTGTCAGGTCCGCGTTGGCACAGGTGTCACTCATCCAATGGGCGAGACGCGCCTATGATATGTTGACACGTGGACCGGCCCATCAAGTTTAAATGGGCCGGCCCAACTGAAGGCCCACAAAATTTTGTGGACCATAATGGGCCGGCCCAGCTAAAGGCCCACGAGATTTTGCGGACCATAATGGGCTGGCCCAGCTAAAGGCCCACAAGATTTTGCGGGCCATAATGGGCCGGCCCAGGTAAAGGCCCACAAGATTTTTGTGTGCCATAATGGGCCGGCCCAGGTAAAGGCCAACAAGATTCTTGCGGATCATAATGGGCCGGCCCAGCTAAAGGCCCATGAGATTTCGCCGACATTAATGGGCCGGCCCAGCTGTAGGCCCACAAGATTTTGAGGACCCTAGTAGGTCGGCCCATTAACTGGCTGCCATGTTTTGGGCCAAATGCCGGCCCATATTTGATCCGGTCCATTAATGGCCTGCCACGCTCCGGGCCTAATAGTGGCCCATATGAGATCCGTCCCGTTAAAAGCCTACCACGTTCTGGGCCAAATTACGGCCCAGATCAGGTCCGGCCCTTTAAGAGGCTTTGGGCTCAATTATGGCCCGTATCAGATTCGGCCCGTCAACTGGACACTATGCTTTTGGGCCCACTTGCTAAAGGCCCACTTAGTAATTCGGCCTGATATTAGTTTTGGCCTGTTAAGGGCCCGTTTAACATGTCGGCCCTATATTAATTTCAGCCTGTTAAAAGCCCGTTATATAGTTGGGCCTAACTACGGCCCGGTTTGCATCCGTCCTGCTCGCAGCCGATATCTGATTGGGCCAAACAAGGACCGAGACAATTTTGGCCTGTTAAAAGCCTGTGATTTGATTCGCACAATCATGGGCCGGGGTTCATTTCGGGCTGCTGCCGGCTCGTGAGGTGTTCGACACGTTTCAGGCCCAACCTACATCGTGATTGCATGACGGCTCGATTATGTACCGTAATTTTACGGTTTGGCCGGTTTACTACGAAGACGGGATATATATACAGTAAAATAACTGCAGCATCGTGAATAAGAAAAAACCTAGACTATACAATAAAGAAATTACGGTATATTACATCCACTGGGCATCAAAGTTCGCCACTATGATAATAAAGCACAAGCAGACAGCAGATTACATACACTGGGCATCAAAGATCGCCACCAGTGCAAATAAACACGCCGACAAAATAATATACAAAACCGACAACACTTCAATAGAGTTCAAGAAAGGTTAGCCCTGCTGGGGAGCTGCAGCGCAAGCAGCTGAGCAAGATGATGAGACTGCGCTTGTTCAACACTTATATCTTCCTCTCTCTAAAAGATAAACAAGCAGACATATGACAGGTTTTGCACATAAAAGTATCAGTGCTGACAATTCATCACATTTCTTACTGATGAATAAAGTGACATAGTTTAAAATTGCATTAACACAATATGGTATTGTTCAGGTCAAGACATGGCAGGAAATGACATTGTGAAGGAGTTGGCAGCTTCACGACACCACTAGATTACGGATCAAGAACTCATAAGTATCAATGGTTACTGTGCTGTCAATTTATACCATTTTAGATTGGCAAATAAAGAGACGGTTTAAATAATAGTAGAATGATATGACACTGTTCATAGTTAAGACATTGCAGCATATGACATTGTGCTGTAGTGGGTAGGTTCACCACACCACTGGATTACGGATGAAGAACAGAAGCATACATGCAGTGCAAAAGAAGATCACTTGCTCTGTATAGTTTAATTTACATGGTATGAAGAAGGAACTTGGTTGTACAACTGAGAACTTAAATTGAGAAAGGACAAACTTTTGTTTATGAACTACATAATAAACTTTAAACAAGCAATTTGATGCAAACACCAAAAATAAACAGCTGTTGCAGTCATGCCTAACCAAATATATACAACAAAGTTTGAAGGCTTGAGATGGACAAACTTACATTATTGGTGAAGACAGGCTCTATAAAGGCCTTGTCCATGCTGATGGGGGGGGGGCAATTCAAGAAGTTTACCACAGAATCTTCTTCAAAAGCATTGCCTTTATTCTACATTTTGTTAAGAGTAAATATAGATGTGATAATATACGAAAAAATGGAGAATATTTAAGATAAGATGAAGAGTGATGCTACATAACCAAGTAGCTATAAATGTAAGTGCAGTGATACAGGCAAAAGGTACAGCCAAGAGCAATGCACAGCTAAACTTCTTCAGTACCAACCTTATGGTAAGAGTAAATATAGATCTGATGTGTAGAAAATGGAGGGCAAAGGAAAATAAGCTGCAGAGTGATGGTACATGAACAACTACCTGCCATTATAAGTACACTGATAAAGGATAGCATGTACTTACAAGAACAATGCAGAGCTAAAAAAACATTGGCATTGGATATATTCTACACTAATGTAACCATTCATACAGATGAGATAATTTGGAGCGAACAATTGATAAGCAAGCTATCATGCATACTGCTGTCACATAATGAACCAGGTATGTATGCAAGTACAGTGATACAGGACAACAGGTACTAACAAGAGCAAAGCAGCGGGCAGCATATTTGCCATATCCTGTCGTTCTTGTCAAACTGGAATTCTTCTTTGAGCAGATTTCCTGCAAAAAAGATCCGTAAGGCACATGCGGAAAAGTAGAAGTTCAAATTGTCATGTGATTTCATAGACGGTACCTCATCCTGGGAACGAGACCAGTGCATAACAAGGTTTTTCCATTCAATGTCTTCTAAATTTTGCACAAGAGACTTCACCAGAAATTCGTTTATAGACTTGCCATCAAAGTGTGATTTCCTCAGGTAACACCGATATTGCTGCAATGCTTCCTTGAAAAGCAAAAGCAAGCTTTGCTCGTCATGACTATCCAGATTGACCCTCGCCTAGTTACAACAATGTAATGTAAATCATTGATGTGTTCAATCAGCAAAAAACAGGAAAATAATAACCATGAATAATAGCACTTACACGTAAGTTGGACAGGAAGATGTGAAAATGGTGTTTGTCTTCAAAATAATCTTCCCATGATGGGAATATATGCACGTAGTCCCTAACAACATTGAAAGCATTGTCTTTTAAACTAGGAATAAATGGAATGGGGTTCCAATCTGCAGGAATTGGCCATCTCTGCAGTTGGGATAGGTCTTCGGCCGGTGGACTTGCTGTACTTTTTGCTGGAGTGGGATTTTTCTGTGGTACAGCTGGTGCTATGGAAAATGAAATCGGTATACCTTTTGCTGGAGTGCAGGTCCTGTGTGGTGGGGCTAGTGGTGTGGCCAGTGATGTATGGGTACAGTCTGCTGGAGTCGGTCCTACGTTTTGTGTCACTGGTTGTACAACCAATATAAGTGGGGTGATGTCTGATTTCTCCGGCACCACCACGTTTTTCAAGGACTTTGCTGGTGCTCCTTCAGGTTCGGCAATCACCCTCTTCCTTTTTGATGTCTGATGCACAAGAATAGCATTTGAGTGGAAAAACATGGTATGATGACAGATGGAATATGTATTGATAATGGATGGGCATGGCATCTCGACATATATGATGAGTAAACTAAGCAGATGGCGGTGCAACAAAGTAGAAGAAATGCAAGACAACATATGCAAGATACCCGCAATCAATAAAACATTGCCAAATTAGAACAGGCACCTTGATGGGTGAACAGGACATGCCATCTTCCTTTGACTCCTCGAGGTTAGAATAGTCATTAGGATCATATTCTGAACAAGAATCAACAGGTGGGGAGCGTATGAGTTTCCTTGCATCCAGAATGGCACTCAATGCCTTGGTGCCAATTTTGTAAGTCATTGTAGTGTTTAGCTTCATGAGTGGACTGCTGCTAGTGCGACACAAAGCAGCTACACAGATCATAGTGTAGATATAACGGGAAAACCTTAAGCATCAGAGTAAAATCAGCAAAGTGGAACTTGCTGGAATATATGTGCTAGTATTGTCGGTACGGCTAGAAAGGCTTCAGATACCAGCTCTCTTCAAGTGAAGGTGCGGTACTGTTAATATCAGTGTAACTCTCAAAGGCGACACAGCTCCCCGCATTTCCTTGCTATTCTTATATGATTCAAGTGGGAAGGCCACTACAAATCCTATTCCTATGTTTACAAGATCCTACGAATCAAAGAGGCTCAAAGTGTCCATCACAACCGACCGTATAGACCTCTACACTGCAAATGTCCCTGCTCATCTTCAGTACAAGGAACATACTGTACTACTATCATACTCCCTCCGTTCCAAAATATAAGTCTTGGTAGAGATTTCCTCTATGGATCACATACAGATGTATCCAGATACATTTTAGATTGTAGATTCACTCATTTTTCTCCATATGTAGTCCATGGTGGAATCTATACAAAGACTTGTATTTAGTAACGGAGAGAGTGCATATTAAAGAAGAACGGAAGAGGAACATGATAAAGAAGAGCAAGCAGATTTTGGATAATAAAATGTTGGTTGCGCAGTGCCCACACATGATGAACCAGAGCGCATTAAGAATGCAACTCCGAGCTGTCTCTTGACCATTTCAGGCGGTTGGATGACGATCCTACGTCTCCTAACCCTTCTTCTTCCTCGTCTCTGATTCTTCCCATACAGAACACCGCACGGGCCGCCGGTCGGACCACCGGCCCCCACCGCCTATGTTCCTCTGCCACCCCACCCCCACCCCCGCCCCAACCCCCACCCGCGTCGAGTTTTCTTCGTTCAGCGAGGCCCCACAACCACCCGAGCCCCTTCGATCGCACCGGCGAAGTCCGGCGAGCTCTGAAAAACCGACTGACCCAATTTTGAAATTTAGTCTACTGTGATTTAACTAGTGTGGAGTATAAAAGGGGAAAACCATAAGCATTGGGAGTATAGTGTTGAGCGTGCCATGGCGGATCTGAAGGTGCAAACCGGACAAAGGCAACTTCGCAACCAAGACAAGAAACCAGAGTAAAGCAGTGGCGATCTATTTTCTTGCTGCGATAAATAAGTTGAGCAGATACGAAAGAGTACCGCCTCTAGTGCGGCGCCGTGTACGCATCTGCTGAGAATTTGACGGTGCTGCGGTAGCAATGGTTGTCGGCAGCGTGGAAGCAGATCTAGGAGGGTAGACGGTGGCGGCGGGGCGCGGTGGACGAGACGGTCGTAGGAGCGGCGCAGGCAAGGTGAACGACGACGGGGATGAAGCGAGAGGACGGGATGCAAGGATCCCGGTCCGAAGCCGTGGATGAGAGAGGTTGATCTCTTGTAATGGACGGCGGCGTCGGGGTATCAGCTCCGGCATGGTGGAGGAGGACTGCGGTGGATGGGGTGGCGGACGGCGGCGAACGGAGGAGGGTGGGGTGGAGAGGGTGTTTTGGCGCCCACGGAGTACGAATGGGGAAAAGGGAGGTAGTGAGGAAGGGGGGAACCATGTATTCAGGGCGCGCTTGTCCCAAATGCGAGGAAATTTACAAACTTAGCCCCCGTTTCAAATTTCTACTACATCACAGCAACATTAGTCGGTTGGGGATAGGACGGTAATCTCGCATACACCGAATATTTGCCGACGAGAGTTTGTTTTTCGCGCCCACCGTGTATGAATATGAATCGGGGAGGGAGTCGATTTCGGCCGAGGACACACTGTGTTTTGGCACCCACCATGTATGAATCCGGGTGAGAGGCGGTTACGTCACGTTTGGGTGAAATTACAAACCAACCCCTATCGAAGCCTATAGAAATCCAACAGATAGGCTTTGCGTGGCAGGGATAGGCAGTAGTGATTTCCATCTCGCAGATTTTGGTTTCGGGCGGTTACTGCGACTTTCCCCGCTTCGTTCAAATTTTGCAGAGTGCACGTTTACCGTGCCAACTCAATTCGAATCCCGTTTGTATTCTATTTTTTTCGGGCGGGATCAATTTTCAATTGGAATTACATTCTATATACATCATTTTTTATATATACTTTCAAAAGCACAACAAATAATTCTGCTCCTTTATATGTATAATATGATTTACAAATACAACGATCTCGAAATCTTAAGGTTGAATTCGAAAAAATTTAACCAAATTATGTTCTACTAAAATGTATGGATTAGTAATATCTACATATTAAATAACATAGATGTGCGTGAATTCATATGAGTATGCATGTTTGATAGATCAATTTTGGTTCGAGTATGGATTACATGTATCATCATATCGAATTCAAATATTTGAATCCCTTTTTGTTCACTCCTTTCACGCCCATCTCTCTCGCATGCATGCTCCTTCAGGTAGCTATCACTCTCTTTTCTCCAGCTCACCCGCACGCTCACTTCATGTTTCTCCTATCCTCGCAAACATGGTCTCTCAACGTCTCCCTTGAGAAGTGTCACACTCTCCCTATCATTATACATTACACGGTTTTCATTATCTCTCACGACTCTACTGTTCTCTGGTATCACTCGGTACCTAAGCTTTCTTTTTCACTGCCACACACACAGTCTCCACTCGTCTTTCACTTTGTCTTTCTCTCTATGGGATTCTCTCACACACCCTATATGTCTCTACATATGACTCATACCACTAAAATTACTCTCTCTCTCTCATGTAGACACAACATTTGTTGCGGTCTCCTTTTCGTCTCCATCCTAGACTGACATTATTCATTTGTTTACTGATCAGACAACCCCGACTACCGTCTCCTCTCTCTCTCACACACACAGACACACACACACAACTCCTGCTTCCACTCCCCTTCTCGACTACCGTCTCTCTCTCACACACACAAAACTCTCGCTTTCGCACCCCGACTCGTATTTCTCTCACAAACATTTATCGAGTAGCTAGCCTCTAGATAGGTTTATACACCTGCACACTTGTGCTTCCACCATCGCATACATGTCTCTCTCCCGCTCCTTGTATCTATGTAGATTTTTCTTCCCTTCTTGAGACACTCCCTCTCGATCATGCACACACACACTATCGCCTCATTTTAAGCTGATACCTATCGCACACACACTCCTTGTGTCTTTGTCACACATGCACTCCGTCCTCCTCCACTCTCCCTCTCTCTCACACACACATGATCTTTTTGCAACAACTAGCAAGATGCCCATGCATTGCACGGAACATCAAGATGCATTTGTATGAGTAGTTTATCTTGTGGGGGAAAAGGATGAACGAGGTGAAGGTCTTATTTGCAAATGTGGAGAGGGGTGTGGGTATCTTTTTGCAAAATTGCCATAGTTTCCTTCCTATCCGTCAGATATAGATCGGACGACCTATATTGCAGGATGGCAGGCACACGATCATCACCGATAATGATTTTTATAAGAGTAGGGATAAAAAATAGAGTTGGTGATAATGGTGGGCCTGCCATCCTGCAATGTAGGTCGTCTGATTTATATCTGACGGATAGGAAGGAAAATATGGAAATTTACCCGCACTCTTCACCACATTTGCAGATAAGGCCTTCCCTCGTTCATCCTTTTCTCCCACAAGATCTTGATGTTCCGTGCAACGCACGGGCATCTTGCTAGTAAGAGTAGAAATTAGACATATACCACTTCTCGAATCTTGAAACCAACAACATTCCTCCCTTATCTCATCAAAACCGCCAAAGGAATATATTTTGAGTGAAACATAACATATTTTTAGTGATATACGTATTTCAAAACTAGACTTTTTTTCTATCAAATCGGTGAATATGTATTAATCTACTTTGATCGTGTGGCAACGCATTGGCACATTGCTAGTAGTTATTATAATTTTTGGACACCAGACAAACGGTGGAGTACATATACGAAGAGAAGAGGCGCACACACGCAGTCGGCCTCTCGCTGTCTCGCACACATGAGTGTTACGTAAAGGCGACGTTAACAAATAAACCCTAAAACCCTAGGTGCACGATTGCTGCATTCGTGGGTACCGGGTACGTGGTGGAGCACCTTTCTAGGAATAGTCAGCTCGCGTGATAATTTGATCCGTAGGAGTTGATGGTCGGGACCACAGGTGAACGACTTGGAGCGCGGTGGCTCGCCAGTTGCCACAGATCGAGTAGCCACGTTTAAAATATCGTTTTTTAGCGGGGTTAAGAGTTCCGATTTTCAATGGCGCGTTATAAGTAGTAACTAGTTTTTAGAACGATTGGTATGGAGCGAAAATGGAATTCATAGTACTACGTACCTCCTTGGCGTATGGTTGTATGGTTTTTTTTGCGATGGAGGTTGTATGGGTTTATGTTGCGAGATGTTGAACCTGGTAGTTCTAGGGCAAATACTATGGTTTAGATTTAGATGCTGGTTTTCAGTAATGAAAATCGGAAGGGGAAACCCTTCTTTTATTAAAAAAACTACTACCTCCATTCTGGTTTACTAGTCCCCATCGTACTTTGGGTCAAAGTTTCTCCACAAATTTTACTTGTAAAATGTGAATGGAAAATGAGATTTTGTTATACCCAAACAAAAAAGGACTGGAGGGAGTGATTGCTCTGACACGGACACGACCTCTCATAGCACAGGCATTGAACCGGCGCACTGGTAGCAGGAACTAGGAGAGGATTTTCTTTATTTATAACTCTCCTCACATTTTTTTGGCTTTGAAGTGAATCATGGTTGTGGACATTATGTATGAATGTGCAGATATCTGTGAACATGAGTTTGATGTGGAAGTTGAACTTGGAATGTCGGGCTTGCGCATGAACTATACCATGTCCAATGCTTCGTCTGTTATTGTTTGGAAAGTAATTGCTGTTATTACATGACCCGAAAAAAAACATTTTGTGCCACATCAGTAGATGCACGGACATCACAACAGGCATGCTGACTGGATAAACATTTGAACCTAGCTATTATGAAGGAAATTTTGTATTGACAACAGTTTTAGATAGCAGGAGACGCCTAGCCTGCTCTGCCTCTGCTAGCTTATTTCTGGCTTCTTTCATCTCTTCTTTGGCTTGGGTGAAGAGAGCATCTGATTGCTCTTTTCGCTTCTTCGGGGACTCAGCTACATTCTCAAGGGCTGCTGCACGCTTTCTTTCAGCCTTTACTAATGCCATGAGGACACGAACAGCTGACGACTCCACCTGGCTTGTGTGTAATCCAGCATCATCTGGGAATTTGCACCTTGTGTCTAATCCAGCATCATTAGGGAACTGGCACCTTGTGTGTAATCCAGCCTCATTTTGGAAACATGATCTCGAGGTTGACCATACTTCCCTCCTCGCAGGAACTGCATCCTGACATGAAGTTACTTCTTTTTTAGATCAATACTCAGAGCAACCTAGATCCATTTAATAGAAGCCAGATAAACAAAACTCGGAGAAGTGCATTCAAAAGGAAAATAAAATAAAAACAGACTACAAGGTGAGAACACCCACTTCCTACATCAAGCTAAAAACGAAAGCATTAGGACGATTAAGACTCTTCTTATTACACACCGAAGAGCACCACGCTTAAGAGAAACATAAACTACAACATATACACATCGAAGAACACGAGGCTACACGAAAGTAATTGAAAGGGTGTTACTTACCAAAGCTCGTTTTACAGGTTCGGTGCAGTTCCTCTTTAACTTGCCACGCTCCTTGAAGATGTCCCGAACATCCCGTGTTTGGTCTTCATTGCTCCTCTGCATGTTCGCACTCGTGGTTTTAAAATCTCAACATGGCAAGAAAAATATACTACTAGTAACACTCGCGCATCTTGTGGGCAACAGTAAAGCACTCGTCTGCATGTTAGAGCATCTCCAACCGAATCGCAATGCGCGGCGCTTTAAAAAAGCGTTTACAGTGCTGAGATCGAGAAGTAGATACTAGAGAGTAGAGGATAGTTCTCAGCATAGATAGATAAAAAGAGATAATTCAACTACTCCTCGTCATCCGACTCCTCCTCGGTAATGTCCTCCTCCGACGTCTGACTGTAGGTGTGAAGATACCGATCGTCGTCGGATTCCCAGGGCGACGCTGCTCCTAGCCTCATGTTGAATTGAGCGTCCGCTTTTCGCCTACGCTTGTCCTCGCGATAGGCGGCTCGCTCCACCCTCCTCTTATCCCTCTCCGCCCTCCTTTGCGTGTAGAACTCGCGCTCGTTGATGATGTCCTGCGGCAAGTGTTGGCGCCACAGCGCCCTAAGCCACGGCAGAGGCGCGAGCTCCTGCGCCCGCTCCCGCGTCGGCACGTTGGGGAACTTCAATGTTCTGTGAGGCCACCGGAGGCGCCACACCGCCGCGTCGTACGCGCGGGCGACCTCGTTGGTGGTGTCGAAATTGCCGAGGCCGAGGCGCATCCCGCGGAACCGGATCTTGGCGGAGAAGCCGCCGGAGGGGCGTGCGCGGACGCCGCGGTATCCCCAAGTTTCCCGGCGATGCGGTGGCATGGTGGCGTGGCGGCGGCGAGGCAAAAAAGAGCGAGGAGAGAGCGGTGGCGAGGCACAGAGCGGGGAGAGAGCAGTGGCAAGGCACAGAGCGGTGGGGGGCGTTGGATTTTATAAAGCGCGCCAGACGCCGCGCGCCAAAACTAGCGCACGCCCGGCCGCTTTTTCCCGCGCGCGCACGATCCTTTCCCGACGTCTCTGCTATCTCTACTCTCTTCTCTACTAGCGCGATACAGGAGCGACGCACAATTACAAGCTGATATTCTGTTGGACAATGGAGGCTATAACCAATTACTTTTACGGTAACAATAGCACCTAGGAAATTTGAAGGGTAGGTATGAACAAAATTGGAACTGCACATGTACTGGTAAGTGATTCAATACACACATTACCAATCGAGGAGGAGAACGATGGTCGCGGCGGCCTCTGTGAGTCATGGTCGGCAACGGGAGTTAGTTCATTATCCACGACGGTGGTACTTCTGCGCTTGGCGTCGGCTTCCGGGAAGCAGATCCGAGACCGTGGAAGACGATGCCGGGGAAGAGGCTCCGTGTACGACGACGACGGTGGACCGGCTCCAGTGCGGCGTACGAGGTCATCGATGAGGCAGATGCGCTACGGTGGACGAGTGCGCCGATGTAAAGGGGAGGAGCACGAAGGCTGCGGTGCCGTGGAGAAGTCTATTTTGCGGTGGGGATAGAAAATGGGGAGTATTCAGGTGTACTACTCTGGGTACCGGGGTGGGGTTGGCTGGGTAGGGTGAACCTGAAGTTACGAAAATAGCCCCTACCAAGCATCATCCGTAGGCCTGTTCCGAAGGCTATGATGGTAACTTCCCACTGCTCGAATCAGGGTTGCGGGAGATTTTCCTGCCGACCTCAAAATTTTGTGACACTGGACTCCCCGTGTGGCGTGTTGAGTGATTCGGCTAAGCAACTAGCGAGTAGTAGTAGTATACTCTGCATATTAGGTTTGACCGAAGTCAAACTTCCTAAAGTTTGACCAAGTTTATAGAAAAATATAAACATTTACCATAACAAATATGTATGATGTGAAAGTACATTCAATAATGAATCTAATGGTATTTATTTGTTATTGTATATGTTAATATTTTTTGTTATAAGCTTTCTGAGAGTTTACAAAACTTGACTTTGACCAATGCTAATACGCGAACTTAAATAAAAACGGAGGGAGTATACATTTGTTTTCTTAGTTTGTAGTGAACTAATCATTTGTTGAAATTGTGAAATAAATATATTAGGCTATTGACTTCGAATGTAATGGTCTATACAATTCAATAGTTACAATCATTGTCGAATCCCAAGATGTATACAAGGTCTATATTACTTCACAACATGCTCAAACTCACATAATCCCAGTCAAACGAGAATCTAAATGCATTTCATAGTTATTACTTTGTAGGATGCAACAAAAACAACCATAACTCTACATCAGCCATTATAGAAGCAACATTTTGACATATCCCAATGTGTGAATGAAACGTGCAGAGAGAGCTTTTGAAGATGGAGCAGATAGGGCGGGAAAGATTGTATGTATGTGGACGAGAGAGTAGGAGACAAACCTAACGAGACAGAGAGAGAGAGAGAGAGAGATAGAGAGAGAAAGAGAGAGGAAGAAGTTAGGTCTGTGAGAAAGATGGATACATGTAATATACATGAGATGCGTGTGCATCTGGATTCTGTATACGTGGAAGGAGAAGAGACAACATGTTTGATGAGAGAGCTGGAAAAACATGGACGAGAGGGGAAGGATGTCGTGGGTTGAGGGATTGACAATTTTGTGCGGGGGAGAGAGGGATTGGTAATTTTGTGCAAGAGAGAGAGAGGGTGGGGGGAGGAGTCAGTCAGCCGTCGTCACATCACCCTGCTTCCAAACGACCCTGCATTCTCTAGCGCGGTGTGGTCGCCGTCTTTGATCTGCTCGATGCCCTCTTTGAAGATTGAGGTGTTGTGCATGTTGGGGTGCAAAGAAGCACAAGCGAGAGTGGTCGCCGTATAACCTTGGATGGGGATGAATTGTGTGCTCGGGGGAGTGTGTGTGTGTTGTGCTGCGTGTGTCTCTCTGTGTGTGTGTGTGTGTGTGTGTGTGTCAGATATTGAGAGAAAACAAACCTAAGGAGAGAAATGGGTATTCACGAAGAGATTGTGCGGGCCTTGAGGTGGGCAGGGGCCGGGTGAGGGTGTCAAAATGTGCGCGTTGATGCATGTGTTGCATGCGACGTGCGAGGGACGGACGAATCGAGAGAGATGGTTGTTGTGTTACGGATGCTCCTCTCTCTCTCTCCCCCTCTCTCTCTCTCTCTCTCACACACACAAGTAAACTAGAAGACCGTTCTCTCATGTATACACAACGTATCGGCATCTGTCTATGTCTCACTCATGCATGATCATTTGCACATTCACACCTCTCTATGTCTGTATCACACGCACACCGTCTCCACATTGCCCTTCCGCCACAACACACATATGGACACATACACACGTTCTCTCTCAGTCACACACACAAAATCAGTATTAAAAAATCTAGGGCGCACCTAAAACGTCCAAGTCCAAATAAACACGAACTGGAGCTAAATTCAAATATATGGAAATATTGCAGCGTCAAGAACTTTCACAGGGAAAAAAAAGTTGAGTAATATTCGAGGATTGTTTTCACACACACAAAAAGGTTCGGTGGATGTCCTTCGAGCGCGACACGGTGACGCACCGTTCGATCGACCGCGCGGCCGCGGTTCACGCGCTTGCACAGGATTCCGTATCGTGGCTGTGGTACTAACTAATAAAAGTGCTGCCTAAGTCTAATGTTTACGTGTACTAGTACGGTTTTCTTTTAAGTTTGACCAACCTTATATATAAAACTAAAGTAAGCTCCCACACGCGCACTCATCAATATGCCGCCGCCGCCGTTGTGCATGCCGGCGCCTGCCTGCTCCGGCCAACAATTTCTCGCCCATCACCGCCGTGTCGCTGCCATCCCTGTGCCATGAAGCCGAAGGCTCGCCCGCTCACGTCGTCTGCAGTCCCTCCTCGCGATGCCGCCGCACTGCCAAGCACGTGAGCAGCTAGTGGAGCCGCGTCTATGCACGCAGCGTACGAAGAGGAGGACGAGCGCGTGCTCCAGCACGCCGGCGAGGAGGAACTAGCATGTCATTGTCGTCTCCGCCCGCGCGGAGGAGGCGCGCATGGTGGCTATCGCGGCAGAAGCCGGTCGCGCGCGCGTCGAGCCCGCAAACCGGGTGCGGACGCGGAATCTACCTTCGAGACCTTGAATGCCACGTGGATCCTGCAATCTGAAGGAGCAATTTGGGTCAGTCGACTCATGTGAGCCGTTTGATGCAACATGGATGGCTAGAAGGGCTTCTTCCACCTCTTCTGCCGTCTTCTTCCTTCACTCCGTTGAACTTCTTTCACAAATCGATTGACCCAAATTATACTACTTGTACGAACGTATTAAGTACAGTAGGAACACGAAGATACGAGCAGTAGTACCAACTGCAAGAAGAACAGTAGTAAGACATAGTACTAGTACTACTGTACGTACTAAAGAGTTCAAATAACGAGAAAGAACATAAACATAGTTCTGCTGGGGCCTCAGCACAACACACCCTTGAAAATAAACTAAGCAACTAGTCCGCTTGACACTGCAGTAGAACCAGCATGAGCGACGACACTGCCACCTACTCGGAGTCCGAGTCCACGTCCTCGACTTTGTCCTCGTCCCTCTTCCTCTTCCTCTTCGCTGACGCTTCTTTGCTTGAACCGGACACTGGGCTCTGCTTCTTCATCCAACCCTTGTAGATATTTAAACAAAGGTAGGAATCCATTGCTGCGTATAGGATGTGATCTTCATCTAATGTCTTTGACTCCCATGCATGATGAAACTCGTGATGAGGTTTCTTCAGTTTAGCGTACGAAGGATCAATCATGGCTGCTGCCAGGGTCAGCATTGAAGGTTGAGAGGAGGACACCAGGCTTGCCTTCTGGAGATCGAAGGGCTGGCCTACAACAAGACCTATCCGACGCAGGACATCCCTGTCGTTCTTAAAGCCTACAGTAACTAATTTCACTCTTTTGTCCTTGAGGAAGTTCTTAAAATCCTGGCACTCAACGTCGGCATGGCATATGTGGTAGACCAAGCAAACGTTATGTACGCAAACCTGGATCACGGCGGGCTTCTTCCTCTCTTCGTCCTTTAGGTCCTTCTCTCGTCCCAGGACTGTGGTGTACTCAACATCTAGCCCAGCGACCCAATCATCCATTGAACTATTGAACATGCGTAGGAAGCGAGCAAGCCATGCTTTCACCGTCTCGGATCCACGTGTGTAGATGACGATGAATTGATCGCCAGTGATGGCTCTAACCTGGTACTCAGCGGCGACCATGGAGATTTGGGAGGCCATGGATTTTGGAGGAGGGTTAGGAGAAGTAGAAGTGTTGTACCCCGCAAAAAAAAGGGAGCGAACTAATGTGAAAGGACGGGACGACTAGGAGCAAACTGTTGTAAGGTAGAAGACGGGGACGAGTAGGGCGTGCGAATGGCGTGGGGTTGCTGGCTTGCCCGGTGGATAAATGGCTGCAAGCCCCCAAAGAGTTCTCGAGAACTATGCGGGACCCACTAGATGTCATGTCTACTAGACCCATATCATAGGCCTGACGGTATAGCTTCTGCCTGTTCGCATGCCATGCCGGCGCATGGATGTAACTTCACTTAATTCCGTCAAACGTCGCGCCTCCCACGACCATCGCCTCCCTCGCGCGGTCGCGCCCTTTGAGACTTCGACCGGCTATAAATGAGCAATTTTTTTGCCTTTTTTTAGACAAGCATTTTTTTGCCTCTCCGCATGCATGATACTCCCTCTGGTCCTTTTTACTCCCGTCAACCGTTTGCAAAGTGTTTGACCAAATTTATATTTTTTTTGAATACCACCTTATATTAATTAACCAGCCACACCAGTACACTCATTTTATACAATATTCACCACACAGGGCGGTACGTTATTTACAAGAATACCATCTAATCTATGGTCAAAGCTATACTTAGCGATTAAGTGTGCCACCTTATTGGCCGAACGGCTAATCTTTGACAATTGAAGATTGTTGATCAACTTCGAGATGCTCAACGCTTTCATCTTCAGGTCACGCATAGCAGACCTGTCATAGTCCCCCGATGCAAGAGACGCTACCACAAAAGCGCAACCAGTCTCTAAAATTACAGGATTATGAAGAGAAATACCTATGTAGAGACCGGCAATGCAAGCCCTAAGCTCCGCTTCCTCCACGCTTTGACATGCATCAATGAAATCCCACGACCAAATTTATACTAAAAATATCAATATCTACAATACTAATTATAATGAGTATAAGAACTACGTTTTATAATGAGTGTAAAAATATTGATTTGACATTGTGAATGTTGACACATTTTTCTATAAGACTGGTGAAAGTAGAGGTACATTGACTTCAGACAAAACTTAAATGCACAATGCAGACTAGTTCCTCCGTCCAGGTGCGTGCCATGTCCTATCTTGTCATCACCACAAGGTTAGCTATTAGGCTGGCCATAGTGGGGGTAACATAAGTAGTATCATACACTTGGGACTCGCAAACATGCTAATGTGGTAGGCAATTAAAGAAGAGAGAGATGGTTATAGTAACATAGGTAGATACCGTAACATAATAAATGTGATGCTACTATGTGTCATGCATGGCAATAAATGAGACCACCTATGATACTAATATATGATACTATGCACTATAGAGGTAGTAACATAGACTAGTAACATATGCATGTTACTAGTCTAAGTTACTCCCCACTATGACCAGCCTTAGAGTACCACTACCTCCCTTCTAGTTTAAAGGGCTCGATTCAAAAATTTCACCTACTCTTAGCAAGATAGTAGAGGCGGTGGAATAGTTTTTGAAGTCTGCAAAAGTACTCAACTAGTGCTGTCGTTCTTCACAAAAAAATGTGTTTACCAATGCATGCATGAACACTAGTGACTCTAACCCCCCTCTCTTCTTTAATTCTTTGCCACATCAGCATGTTTGCTATTCCCGTGTGTATGATACCAGCTAAGATACCACCATTATGGCCAGCCTTAATCATCGCATGCAATAATTTAGTGCACCTTGAAATATGAACATGTGTGGGGCGTGTATGTTTTTAATGACTTGAGACTATACCTAGCCCGGCATGCAAGATGACTTATTATGCACCATTCCCCATACCTGCAGGAAGCCCGTTCGTCTCCAAATCTTTTCCTCTCCATGTGTGGAAACAATATGTCTGCCAAACTCTCCTTCTTCCTCCGGCGGTCCCACCACACTCCACCCCGTGTGAAAAAATCTGCATGCATGACTCTCCTCCCCCCACGCTCGTCTAATCCGTTGTGACCAGCAATATTTCCACCCCTTCGCTCCCCCGTAATTTACTCCAACAAATATGCCCACGTAGCTGTTACTTAACTGTAGGTGCATTGGGTCACTGACATATGGGCCCAACAGGGGTCTGGCCCACATGTCAGTGACGCAACTGGACCTGCAGTTAAGTCAGTGCAGCTCAGTCCATATCTTACGTAGGTGTGCCATTGCTCGCTATAAATACTGCGCCTCCCACGACATCGCTATCTCCTCCCCCTCACGTTCACGTTCATCGCTATCTCCTCCCCCTCCCTCTCACGTCGACCACCATGGCATCGCCCCTCCCAAGCCCTAGGAGCCCCTCGCTGCACCGCGCGGACTCCTCGCCGCCACTAGTCCAGGAGGACGCGTCGGTGTTCCGCTCCTCGCCGCTACGCGACGCGTCGCCGTTCCGTTCCTCGCCGCCACTAGTCGAGGAGGATGCGTCGGCGTTCCGCTCCTCGCCGCGACGCGATGCGTCGCCGTTCTGTTCGTCGCCGCCACTAGTCGAGGAGGACGCGTCGGCGTTCCGCTCCTTCCCGCGACGCGTTGAGGTGGACGCGTCGGTGTTCCCAATCTCGCCAGCACGCGCGCCGGAGGACGCGTCGGCTCCCCGCTACAAGGAGAACGCCGCGCCGCCCGCCGAGCCCCCCCAGCCTTGAGGAGCTTTGGAAAGAAATGGATGTCGCCTTGTGGGAGGCTTTGCCTCCAGCAGAGCGCGCCAAAATAGAGGCGGAAAAGAAGGCCGAGGAGAGAAGCACACCGCGGAACCAGCTGCCTGGGAGGCCTATGTCGCATCCGAGTGAGTCAGGCAATTGGCTCTTTGGCAGAAGGCTCGTGTGAGGGCCGTGAGGGTGGCGGAAGACGCCCGTGCCGACGCCCTGAGTGCAGTCGGGCCCAAGCGCCTCGTCTACGCTAGGCGGTACGTGGACCGGGTGCACGCTTCCAGCGAGGAGGAGCACCTGTTGGCGCCGGATCACCACACCGGTGAGATCGCGCTCGCCTGCCGGCAAGCCGCCAATCAGCACCTCGCGAGTTGCGAGGCCGAGGAAGAGGCGTTGTGTCGGCGCGCTGGGAAACGGCCGCGCACCAGGGCACTCGTGGCGCGCCACAAGCGCTCCTGCGAGCGTCGTGGCTTTTAGGAGGAGTATAATTTTTGTTTCGTAAGGCGATCTCATTAGTTTTGGGACGCAAATGATAAATCCCGAACTTTCAGGAATTTTTAGCATCCTTAATTAAGTATGTAAAAGGGAAAGTTTGGAAACCTTCTGTATTCGTACGCATTTTGCAAGTACGTGCATATAGCACAAACTTTACTATATACTATCGCATTACACGTCTCTCTCGATATATGCTTGCAGACTGTGCTACTCCCTTTGTCCAGGTCAATAAGTCATCTTTGGTTGTGCACCGTGACCAAGAAGGAGGGAAGACTTATACACCTAGACGGAGGGAGTACTACTATTACTTATGTACGTGGAAATGCACGTTTTAACATTCGATGAGGTTTTTGTAAAAGTAGAAAAACAGCACTAGTCAAGCTTGTGAAACGATTCAATGCAAAACAAATGCAAAAATGCTCGTTTGATTGTTTACTTTTAGCTTCCTCCTATGTGGTTATTTCTCTGTCGTACTTTGTATGGAGTATCTCACTGGTTGGAAAGGCATGCAAATTCCCAAACCGCTTCCTACACCCTGTATCGAATTTTTTGCCTAACAAGTTGTGCCGTGCAATTGGAATTCCAACTTGAGTACTACTACTACTAGTAGGAGTACCAGGGGCCAGTTCTTTTAGGCTTCTAGATTAGTAATCCCATAACTACTACCTCCGTCCTGGTTTATTGGTCCCCATTGTAATCTGTGTCAAATTTTGATCATAAATTTAACTAATGAAATGTTAGTGCATGTCACATGCACTACTCCATCCGTCTAGGTGAGTAAGTCATCTTAGGCTGTGCACCGTGACCAAGGAGGAGGAGAAAACGAGAAACGTTAATGTTTATTTGCTAATTAATAGTATTGCATGCAATGAACTAACCACTGCATGTCGTGTTTGATATCTCAAGTCATTAAAAGCATGCACACTCTTTATCTCTTATTGGTTGATATGTCAAGAAACAAGAAACGAGGTACAGAGTAGAAGTTAATGCACCGCGCCTAAGTGTTTTGGGATTATTTGGTTTTCGTAAGATGACTAACACACCTAGACGGAGGGATTACAATGGTGAGGAATAAACCAGTTAAATTTTTGGTCAAAATTTAGCACAAATTACAATGGTGAGGAATAAACCGGGACGGAGTAGTAGTTTAGAAGCCCAAATAAATGAGTGAGGCGCCTTATTGTTACTCTCCACTTTGACTAGTCTTGTGGGAAAAGCTGGGGAAGCCGCCAAAAGAACTGGCCCTATGAGTAGTAGCTAGGGATCGAGTGTGCGAGATGAACCAGAGAAAGTAAATGCAGAGAGATGAAATGCAAAAAAGACGGAGGGATGAGATGGTTGCTTGTCCGTTTATTTTACCAGGCCACTTATTACTGGGAGTGGTCGGGTTTTGTGATATGACGGCTTTACTGCCGCGCCACGAGTGGGGTGAGAGGTGAGACTCCCATGCAGCACCGCCCTCTACACTTGTACTATATCGGTCGTGGTTTATTAGTCCCCATTGAATTTGACTGAAGATTTAACTGACAAAATGTTAGTGCATGTCAACAAAAACTATATCGTTGGATCCGTATTTGAACATAGTTTTGAATGATATAATTTTAGGTGACATGCATCAGCATTTATCGTACTATATATAATGTTAGTTCAATTTTTGGTTGTACTAATCTATAGTAGTAAGGTGCCCGTACGTTGCACCGAAGAGTGAAATGCATTGATCGGGGAGTTGTTTATTTTGACAAAGGATGTGGGGGTCATCTCATGTGTAACGGGTATCGATAGGTTTCTTCGAATATTATTTCATCTCTAGAGCTCACAAACATCCGAGTGAAATAGATAAAAAGGTATCTTTTGCAAACAAAAGCGTTCAACTATTCAACCTGCATCCAAAACTTGTGAAGAAATAACACATATTGTGCTTTGCAAGAAATGATCTTTAAGAATTAGTTTTTGAGTATCGATTGTTATACATGTTGGCTACAGATGACATGGCACTTTCTTATAGTCAACAGTTGGCTATACTATTAAGTAATATTAACCATGCCCTTATACACCTAGACGGAGGGATTAAATCAGGCTGACTTGCAAGCGGGTAAAGGAGATGTAAGAAATGGTTCATCGTAAGTCTTTCACCAGTACTATAGTAAAAATTCATACATGGAAGATTCTAGACTAAACCATAAACGGATACACTTTTATTCATGCGCGATACTCCAATAGAGCAAGATCCTACATGGAAGTCTCCACATGCTTAGACAGCGGATTACATTGAGCACAGACTAATGATCAACATTTAACTTGATGATGCATATGTCCAGGTGAACCTCTTGGAGTCCCCGTGCACCGCGTCGACAGGTAAAGGATGCCATGGGTTTTTCAAGTCCACATTGGCGGGATAGTCCCAGCTCCCCAAAGTCCAAGTCCGTTCGATGAGGCCGGTGTCGCCGCCCACGCGACCTGGAGGGGTAGTAACACTGACCACGCACCCGTACATCGGCCTCGTGTCAGTGTCAGCATCAACGGCGTCGCCCCTGACGCACATTACAGAGACGGGGCGGCGGCCTGCGCGGGCCTTGCCGGTGCCCACGATCAAGAGGAAGACGCTGCCGTCCTCCTCCGAGACTAGCAGGTGGCGGTGATCCTCCAGCGACTCCGGCATGGTGAACGGGTAGCACGTCTCGTACTTGATGTTCTCCGCCAAGGGCCAGCAGTGACCGCTGCACGCATCCGTGAGGTGATGCACCATGTCCGCCGGCGAGCCACAAAACGGCATCGGGCACTCATAGCAGTGGTGTCACATCCCTAGCTTCTGGCGATGCACTAGGCTAGCTTCATGAGTGTCATCATGTTTAAGTTTCAAATGAATTTGAAATGGGGATTGCCTAAACCCTAGCATTAAAGGAATTCACTAGGTTCAACTAAAATATTCTCAGTGACTCCAAATGGCTTTCAAAAATGTTCATCATTTCTGGAAAATGCTAGAAGCAATAACCAGAGGTGTTGCACATTTTTCCATGACATATTTGGGCTCTGAATTAAATCATATAGTATTTGCATTTGGGCATTTAAATGCTATTAAATATTTTAAATGCTCAAATAATCATGAACTAAAATGTTTGCTGTTGGTTATATTCCAAGCAGTGGCATTGAGCAGTTTGATGATTTTTGGATCTGTTTAAGTATTTTTAATAAAGCCCTAAAGACTACAGAAAAATAGAAAACAGAAACTAAATTAGGAAAGAGAGAGAGAGAGAGAGAAGTACCTGGCCACTTACCTGGCACAGCCCACCTGCCAGCCCACCAGATAGCCCAACACTGTGCGGCCCAGTGCCAGTCGTCTTGTTCCCGGCGCCAGTAGGAGCTGCCGCGTGTCGACGAGCGCAGCCACCCCTGGCCACCTCCTGCTTGCCACCGAGGCACCCCCGAGCCTACCCGACACGTCTGGAGAACGCCCTGGCCCCTCTCGCTGTTCCCTCCTCTCTCCGGTCCTCCCTCCCCTCCCTGCTCTTTCTCCCACGCGACCACCGAAAGCAGCCGGAGCCCGCCGCTTGCCGTAGCCATGGCCACCGGCCACCGCACCCCCTGCCGACATACCCATCGACTCAGCCGCGACGCCTCGCGCATCCAAGCAGAAGAACGCAAGCCCGGACGGCCTTCTTCCCCGTCAACGCCGCCGTCCTTGACCTCGGGTGCCGGTGATCTGCACCGTCGATTCGCCGGACCCCGTGCCTCCCCTGCCTTGCCAGCAGCACCAGCAGATCCGCGGTGAGCCGCTGTTTCTTTTCCCCTACTCCCATGGTCGCCCGCGTCCTATAGGTCGTAGTTGCACGGACGCAGAAGCTCCCCGCCGCCATGCCTCATTGCCGTCGCACCAATAACAGCCATAGCTCGCGTCTAAGCACCGTCGCGCTCTCAGCATGCTCCAAGGAGCCGAGTGCAGCCACCCATTCGCCCTGCCGTGCACAATAGCGCCGAACCCGACCTTGCCGAGCTCCGGCCGCCGCCCGGCTCGTCGCCACCACCGCTACATGCTGCCCCAGCACACACCGCGACCACCGCTAGATGCGCCGCATCGTGGGCTTTCTAGCGCGCCCAGCCGCGCGTCCAGCCGATGCCAGAGTTGGCTGGACGAGGAGCGCCGCCGCGTCTGCTTACCGCCGGCGATTAGTCACCTGATTGGATGACGTGGCGCGCGCTTAATTAGCACTAACCACCGATTAGTTGACCCCAACGGTCATTGACAGACGGGCCCCACCCCTAAATTAACCACAGGGTTATTCCCTGTTTAAATTTAATGCCCGTGGCCCCACCGTTCAGTTTGACCTTGCCACCTCAGCATTGACCTGGCCCCACAGGTCAGCCTCTGATGCTGACCCTGTTACACAGACATGCGGGACCCACAGGTCAGGTTTCACCTGGACCGGGTCCGTTGACCTGCTGAGGTCAGCATGACCTAATGCTGAAGCAGTTAATCATTTTCTGGATTTAAAATAATTCAGAAAATATCAGAAAATGCCCAAAACTTCCAGAATTCATAGAAAATTATCTGTAACTCCAAATAAGATAAATTATATATGAAATATGACCAGAAAAATCCAAAGAATCTGTTTATGGCATTATCATGCATGTTTGAACAACTTAAAGCTGCTGTATACAACAATTTGAATTAATGGCATTTGAAATGTCATATATGGAGTTTGAATTTTAATCTTAGATTCAAACCAACCCCATCTAACTTGCTGCTAGTTGCATTAGCTCAAACCACAGCATATTGCCATGTCATGATCATGCATCATATTGTGCATTGCATTGATTGTGTTCTTCCTTGTTTGCCGGTGTTTGCCCCCTCTCGATAGACGTGGTTCCGACGATGAGTTCGATGACACTGATGAAGAGCTATATTATCTTCGGAAGTGCCAGGCAAGCAAAACCCCCTTGTTCATTCCGATACAATCCCACTCTCTCGCTCCTGCTCTCTTTTACTGCATTAGGACAACAACGACTCAACTGTTACATGCTGCGGTACTTGAACCCCTGTCCTCTGCATGACATGTCATTGCCACAGTAAATAGATGAAACCCACTAGCATGAGTAGGAGTTGTCTGAGCCCTGATGTGCCTACTCATTCATGCTTGTTTGTCATGCCTGCTACTGCTTAGAGTTGAGTCAGGTCCGATTCAACGGGGATGAATTAGAGTTGTGTGAACATGTCCTACTGTTGAGAGCTAAGTGTGTGAACACGATTTGGTAAAGGTAGCGGTGAGAGGCCATGTAGGAGTACATGGTGGGTTGTCTCATTGAAACCGTCCTCAGGAATTGAGTTCTGTGTTTGTGATCCATGAACAGCTACTACCACACATTGGGATCCCTAATTGACTCTCTCGGCTTCTTAACCACCCTTGTCCTCTGTCCAAGAGTTGCAAGTAGTTTCTGGTGTTTGTAGTATGCTGGAGGCCGTGCGCAGCGCTGACCCGCGGGGTGGGCTGTGATGCGGTAGGCACGTGGCACGGTGTACCGGCCGTCCGTTTGGTGTCTCGGGAACCCTGCACACATCGTTCGGGGCCGTATGTGGAAACCTCGGCCGGACTCCCTGCGGATGGAACCTGTATAGGCGATAAACCTGGACTAGAGACTTGAGTGTTTAGGTAGGCCGTGGCCGACACCCTCGCCAGGCTTCCGCTTGAAGGTTGTCGAGATACATGATGTGTACATGGCGGTAAGTGGCGAGAGCGTGTGTGACGAAGTACACCCCTTCAGGGTTAACATCATCTATTCGAATAGCCATGTCCGCGGTAAAGGACTTCTGGTTTTCCTATAACAGTTCATAGACAAGTGAAAGTGGATACTCTAAAATGCGCAAGATAAGCATGAGTGCTATGGAAGGCGTTCTCGTAGGGAGACGGGAGCGGATCCATAGTGGTGTACTGATATGGTGAATATGTGGACTCGTGTGCGCCACCTCAAAAGAGTTAATTGTAGTCATAGTTTAGGATAGCCACTGAGTCAAAGCTTGCTTGCTGCAGTCAAACTCCACCACCCCCTTTGTTGATACCGATGCATATGTAGCTAGTTCTGATGTAAGTCTTGCTGGGTACATTTGTACTCACGTTTGCCTATTTTATGTTTTGCAGAGAGACTTCAGTCTCGCTAGTAGTACCGCTTGGACGTCGATGTTTAGCTTGATACCTCAGCTACGATCTTGTGCCCTCGGTAGGATCTAGTAGATAGTCAGGCTTCTCAGCCTTTTTCATTTGTAGATGTCGATACTCAAACATGTTAAGCTTCCGCATGTGCTTTCACTTGTATGCTCTGATTGTTGGGTCATGAGACTCATGTTTGTAATATCTCGCTCCTCGGAGCCTAATGAATAAATACTTGAGTCATAGAGTTATGTTGTGATGCCATGTTGTATTTACACATATCGAGCATATTGTGTGTATGATTGAAATGCTTGGTATGTGTGGGATCCGACAACCTAGTTGTTTATCCTTGGTAGCCTCTCTTATGGGGAAATGTAGTCTTGTGCTTCCATGAGCCATAGTAGTCCGCTACAGCCCGGTTCACCGGAGTCCTGCTAGCCCAGTACTACTGCTCCAGAACACTTGACTGGCCGGCATGTGACTCACTTCGTTCCTGTGTCTGTCCCTTCGGGGAAATGTCACGCGGTGACATCCGGAGTCCTGCCTAGCCTGCTACAGCCCGGGTTCCCAGAGTCCTGTTAGCCCAGTGATGCAGCCCGGATTCACACGGTGCTGACCGACATGCTCGATGTTGATTCATCTATGCCTGTCCCTGTAAGTTAGTGCCACTTTGGGTTCACGACTAGTCATGTCGGCCCGGGTTCTCTGTCATATGGATGCTAGCGACACTATCATATACGTGAGCCAAAACGCGCAAACGGTCCCGGGCCATGGTAAGGCGACACCCGTGGGAATACCGTGCGTGAGGCCGCAAAGTGATATGAGGTGTTACAGGCTAGATCGGTGTGACTTAGAATCGGGGTCCTGACAGCATTGGTATCAGAGCCTGACTGCCTGTAGGATTACCAAGCCAAACTGGTCGAAGTTGAGTCTAGAAATTCTTTAGTTATGTAAGGGAATTGATTGTGGAAGGGAACGTAAGGCTCTTTTTACTCCTTTTACCTTATGCCCTTCTGATCTGAGTCACCCTCTTCTTTTTTCTGCGGGGATTAAGAACTAGGCCTTCTCATCTTCTATCAGGATCACGTGTTGCTAATCCGTAGACTTATAGGATTGTTGGATTCAAGCCCCTGTTTAGTTTCTCCTACTTTCAGTATGTTGTCAGTTGAACCAGAACCTTGATATGATGTTGTTAAGTGACTATGCAAATCCTTGTGAATGTCTCAAATCTTTTTCTGAGCATTTACAGCTGTTTTGCTGTCTGAGTCATTCCAAGTTTCTAAACAATCTGATGCATTTGCAATCCCTTCCTTCCGTTCCCGATGTCCCTTTGGGCCAGTTTAACCACACTAATCAGTGTGTTGAGGTACTCCATTGCCTCGACATATATGTTGGAGCTAGTATTATGACCCTAGGTGCCTTAGAGGATCACTAGGTAATCTAGCCATTATTTTGTGTTCCCAGTGTGATGATTCTGGCCATTATTCTCGAAAGCATCCCGTGATGCCATTTAGTTAGTAGGTATTCTAATCCTGGGTTTTGAACCCGAGATTCACCCTACTTCATGTTGTTAGTATTTGCTAGTTTCCTTAAGATATTAGTAACCTTTGCGATAGTCCTCGAGGTCCGTGGTATCTCCTTCTTCCAATATCATGAACCATCATGGCAGAAGTTCTTTTAACCAAAAGATCACAACCAGAGTGCTCTTGACGAGTTCTCCATTCAAATTGTGAACCTGCCAGTCCTTCTTCTTCTGCATGGGTTATCCGGAAGAAATATGTTGAACTTGTTTGACATACTAAATCTATGCATCTGCAACTCAGAAAACCACATGTTCCTTTGAGTTGTCTCTCTTTAGCTGTATTCTGACCTCTGTCTATCAATTGATAGTCAGGACTAGTTGTGCATTCGTGTTATCGATGCCTATTATTCTTGTGGTCCGTCAAGCCATTATATTCCGGAATGACTAGGAGAAACAAACTCCGGTACCTCGTCCATATCTAGGATTGGGTCAAAGTAGTTGTATTCCACATATCAAAATGATAATCCAGCTTTTGTTCTGTTCTATCTTGGAGTATTACCCTATTTATGTCAAGAATATCATAGGAATTGCACCATCTCTTATGATTTTTTGACGCAGTGATACTTCTTGCCATCATTGTTCATTCCTCGGCTCCCGTGTTATTGTAAACGGAATGCCGGCAAGTGAGTCGTGATGTGTGAAATCAATACTCCTAGCAACCCCATTGCTTGGTGCTAACGGACGATAATCTCATTCTTGGTGTGTTGATTATGGAATCATCATTCTAAGATTGATCGTCCTACCTAGTCTATTTTCCTGGTGTACTCTTCGATCAAGAGTTGGGATTGTGTCTATCCTTGCTTATTGATCATATCATCTTGCCTAAAGAGCAAGATTGATCTCGAGCTTAGTAACATGTCGATGGTTCGTGATTTTCCGAATATCTTCTCAGAAGTATTTCCAGGTTGTCCCCTGACCGCTATGTTGAGCTCGTGATCAAGTTGGTTTCTTGTAACCAACCCTTCTCCAAGAATCTATGTGGCATACCCTTGAGCTAGTTGGTTAAGCTAGACAACAACTGGGAGAGTTGGAAGATAAAAGCTTGCCCGACCTAGCTCATCCCTAAGGGATATCTTGTATCTGTGTTGAAGAAAGATGGTATTTTCATTGATTGATCCTCGTGATCAGTTAATGGACCTATCATCTTATCCAAACTTTGACTTGAGTGTGGGCTATCGTCAGGTCAAATCAGAACCAATGATATTCATAATGTTGTCTTACTCATGGTTGATCCCTCAAGCATACACCATTATATCTTTCGGTCTGACCAATGCTATCACCGTGTTCACCTAATTATGGAACTCCATCTATATGGAAACCTGGATGAATTGTTGTTGAGCCCATCGACAACATTCCTATCTTCTCCATGATTGTTGGACATTAAGCTAGTGTTGGAAACTTTTATAAGCATTATCTTCATGTCCCGTTCATGAAGCATATGTTCGGATGAAAGAAGTGACTTTCTCTAATACATGTGCATTTGATGCAAGTTGCCGCCGTGAATTCGAGAAAGCTTGTTTTTGCTTCCTCTGGAATCATCCCAAGCCAGTCATGCATGTGCGAAGTATACCTTGGTTTGTGAGATTAGCTACCTCCATTCCACATGTATTTCCTAGCACACCAAGCCACTGGTTGATTTGTTCAAGGAGAAGAAGTTTCTTCTTAAGAGCTAGACTTACGCAAGGATTTCAATATCCTCGATGATGGTTCCCCACCTGAACTCGGTAGTGTTTTATTATAAGACTACTACGTGGTCATGCTTATCTTGGACAGCGTGTTCACGGGTTTGTAGCAGAACTAGCTCATGTTTTGGAGCTTGCTATCGTAGTCCATTCCCAAGAATCCTGCAACGTCATCTCGTTGATTTGTGTTGCAAACTTTCAATTTTTCTCTCTAGACTTGATGAGTCTGGAATATCCTGACACCAATCAGATCTGAATCTCAGGCAGATATGATGAGTGGAACGTTTTCGAAGAACTATAATATTGGTCTCTCTGTAACCTGGTAACGTGGATGTCGTGGCCAACACACCTAGCCGGAAGACCTAATATTGTAGTATCTTGATTGAGGAAGTTGGCCACCTCCCATAAGGATTTCGTAGGATTTACTCCCTAGTTGTTCCTTATGGATTTTGTGCTCCCGAAGTCCGACCTTTTACTTGATGGCCATGTTGATGTTTTTTTTGTTAAGCATAACCGTGGTAGCTAGAACATCAAGGAGAACATTAAAAGTGGAGTGCTAAATGTCTCTCGGTCGATTATCCAGATTTTGTCCCCTTGGCCTCGCTAAGGTGAAATCTGAGAAGATGTTATCTTCCTTTGTATCCGCATCATCCATCACTAGTCATCATGGTAGTATGTCGTGTTGCTGGGATCCTTGCCACGGATGTTGGTAAACCTTGATGAATATGGAAAAGCTCAAGTTCTTGAGAGCACGCGCAAGCAAAGTCATCCCTTGCGTTGTCTTCAACAAGGTAGTCCACATCATCCATTCTAGCCCGAGTGTGTCATTCTCCCGAACTCTGTCAAACGGTCGTTCGTAAATTGCCTCAGGCTGGTGAGAAGAGTTCCAATGATCTATGTATCAAAAGTAATTCCTTTTTGCCACTTGTTCTATGAGTCACCTTCCCTAAGGTGCCCCGTTATGGAATCATGGCAATTTTTCCTCGCTACTTTGAAACCCTCGTCAATTGTTTCTTCCATCCTTTTAAGGTGTGTTTTGCCTCTCAGCTCAAGAGATGCTCAACGTCTCATTCCGCGAGTTGATCTTGAATAGCTCGATCCTCGAGAAGATCAATCCTGTAGAGTTTCCTTCCGTCGTCATCGTGTTGGATGAAGATCTCGAAAGCAAAGACGTCAAGATCAATTTGAAGCAATGGAACAACAACTTCGAGAAGGGCAAATGGATCATGGAGATTGTGATGTTTTTGTGACCCCTTTTCCTCTTACCTCATGTCTTGAATCTCGGGACGAGATTCTAGTTTAGTGGGGGTGAGTTGTCACATCCCTAGCTTCTGGCGATGCACTAGGCTAGCTTCATGAGTGTCATCATGTTTAAGTTTCAAATGAATTTGAAATGGGGATTGCCTAAACCCTAGCATTAAAGGAATTCACTAGGTTCAACTAAAATATTCTCAGTGACTCCAAATGGCTTTCAAAAATGTTCATCATTTCTGGAAAATGCTAGAAGCAATAACCAGAGGTGTTGCACATTTTTCCATGACATATTTGGGCTCTGAATTAAATCATATAGTATTTGCATTTGGGCATTTAAATGCTACTAAATATTTTAAATGCTCAAATAATCATGAACTAAAATGTTTGCTGTTGGTTATATCCCAAGCAGTGGCATTGAGCAGTTTGATGATTTTTGGATCTGTTTAAGTATTTTTAATAAAGCCCTAAAGAATACAGAAAAATAGAAAACAGAAACTAAATTAGGAAAGAGAGAGAGAGAGAAGTACCTGGCCACTTACCTGGCACAGCCCACCTGCCAGCCCACCAGATAGCCCAACACTGTGCGGCCCAGTGCCAGTCGTCTTCTTCCCGGCGCCAGTAGGAGCTGCTCCGTGTCGACGGGCGCAGCCACCCCTGGCCACCTCCTGCTTGCCACCGAGGCGCCCCCGAGCCTACCCGACACGTCTGGAGAACGCCCTGGACCCTCTCGCTTTTCCCTCCTCTCTCTGGACCTCCCTCCCCTCCCTGCTCTTTCTCCCACGCGACCACCGAAAGCAGCCGGAGCCCGCCGCTCCCCGTAGCCATGGCCACCGGCCACCGCACCCCCTGCCGACATACCCATCGACTCCGCCGCGACGCCTCACGCCTCTAAGCAAAAGAACGCAAGCCCGGACGACCTTCTTCCCCGTCAACGCCGCCGTCCTTGACCTCGGGTGCCGGTGAGCCCTGATGTGCCTACTCATTCATGCTTGTTTGTCATGCCTGCTACTGCTTAGAGTTGAGTCAGGTCTGATTCATCGGGGATGAATTAGAGTTGTGTGAACATGTCCTACTGTTGAGGGCTAAGTGTGTGAACATGATTTGGTAAAGGTAGCGGTGAGAGGCCATGTAGGAGTACATGGTGGGTTGTCTCATTGAAACCGTCCTCGGGAACTGAGTTCTGTGTTTGTGATCCATGAACAGCTACTACCACACATTGGGATCCTTAATTGAATCTCTCGGCTTCTTAACCACCCTTGTCCTCTGTCCAGGAGTTGCAAGTAGTTTCTGGTGTTTGTACTATGCTGGAGGCCGTGCGCAGCACTGACCCGTGGGGTGGGCTGTGATGCGGTAGGCACGTGGCACGGTGTACCGGGCGCCCGTTTGGTGTCTCGGGAACCCTGCACACATCGTTCGGGGCCGTATGTGGAAACCTCGGCCGGACTCCCTGCGGATGGAACCTGAATAGGCGATAAACCTGGACTAGAGACTTGAGTGTTTAGGTAGGCCGTGGCCGACACCCTCGCCAGGCTTCCGCTTGAAGGTTGTCGAGATACATGACGTGTACATGGCGGTAAGTGGCGAGAGCGTGTGTGACGAAGTACACCCCTTCAGGGTTAACATCATCTATTCGAATAGCCGTGTCCGCGGTAAAGGACTTCTGGTTTGCCTATAACAGTTCATAGAAAAGTGAAAGTGGATACCCTAAAATGCGCAAGATAAGCGTGAGTGCTATGGAAGGCGTTCTCGTAGGGAGACGGGAGCGGATCCATAGTGGTGTATTGATATGGTGAATATGTGGACTCGTGTCAGCCACCTCAAAAGAGTTACTTGTAGTCATAGTTTAGGATAGCAACTTAGTCAAAGCTGGCTTGCTGCAGTCAAACTCCACCACCCCCTTTGTTGATACCGATGCATATGTAGCTAGTTCTGATGTAAGTCTTGCTGGGTACATTTGTACTCACGTTTGCCTATTTTATGTTTTGCAGAGAGACTTCAGTCTCGCTAGTAGTACTGCTTGGACGTCGACGTTTAGCTTGATACCTCAGCTACGATCTTGTGCCCTCGGCAGGATTTGGTAGATAGTCAGGCTTCTCAGCCTTTTTCATTTGTAGATGTCTGTACTCAGACATGTTAAGCTTCCGCATGTGCTTTGACTTGTATGCTCTGATTGTTGGGTCATGAGACCCATGTTTGTAATATCTCGCTCCTCAGAGCCTAATGAATAAATACTTGAGTCATAGAGTTATGTTGTGATGCCATGTTGTATTTACACATATCGAGCATATTGTGTGTATGATTGAAGTGCTTGGTATGTGTGGGATCCGACAACCTAGTTGTTTATCCTTGGTAGCCTTTCTTATGGGGAAATGTAGTCTTGTGCTTCCATGAGCCATAGTAGTCCGCTACAGCCCGGTTCACCGGAGTCCTGCTAGCCCAGCACTACTGCTCCAGAACACTTGACTGGCCGGCATGTGATTCACTTCGTTCCTGTGTCTGTCCCTTCGGGGAGATGCCACGCGGTGACATCCGGAGTCCTACCTAGCCTGCTACAGCCCGGGTTCCTGGAGTCTTGTTAGCCCAGTGCTACAACCCGGATTCACATGCTGCTGACCGACATGCTCGATGTTGATTCATGTATGCCTGTCCCCGTAAGTTAGTGCCACTTTGGGTTCACGACTAGTCATGTCGGCCCGGGTTCTCTGTCATATGGATGCTAGTGACACTATCATATACGTGAGCCAAAAGGCGCAAACGGTCCCGGGCCATGGTAAGGCGACACCCGTGGGAATACCGTGCGTGAGGCCGCAAAGTGATATGAGGTGTTACAGGCTGGATCGGTGTGACTTAGAATCGGGGTCCTGACAAGTGGACGAAGGGCTCCTTGGAGGCATCGACCAGGCCGTCCATGAAACGGCAGTGGCTGTAGGGGACGTTGCGCCAGTTGAATATATGAGCAAGTTACTACGAGATTTAATCCGAATAAGCACAAAATAAATCATGACGGCTATAACAGAGATGAAACTAATCATGTGGACTAGCATAGTAGTAGGATACAGAGTAGAAACATGAATTCTACCACGATTTCGAACAGGAAGGACAGAAACACATATGGTGCAACGGCAGCAGCACTGTTGGCGTTGAGGTTGTCGCCCATGTCCAAACACCACGTAGACACGGTCTTTGAGCACGGTTCGTAGTCGTTCCACACTCGGGCATTGAAGTTTGTAACTATTTTAGATAAGAATATACTACTCCTCCGGTGCTAGTAGTAGAGCAGAGTCCTACTCTACTACTCTACTCAAGCAAGTTAGGGCATAGCACTGTAGGGAGTACCAGTACTGTGATCACTCAAGCAAGTTGTCTGGCATCGACATGACCCTACGTTGCTGGTATGTGTCTCGTAAGTCAAGCGGCGTGCTGCAGTCATCATCACCTGTCCACTTCCCGCAGCACATATTCGCTTCTCCATCTTTGTCCGCACATAATCTCGTCCAATCTTCCATCCCCACTAAGGCGCCTCCCCCCTCGTCCGAAACCCAAGCACTAACAATGGCAGAACCGAGCAGCGTCCGCTGAAAGAATGGCTGGAATTCGCTCCCCACAGAGGTAATCAAGCTCATTGTTTCGCGTGTGGACAATCTCAGTACCATGCCGCTCGCCGCGTGCTCGTCGGGGCTGTACCGTTTACTCAAAGCCCTTAGGCCGGAGCTTTTTAAGCCAGCTCCTTGCTTGCTGATGCCACCTGATCTTCAGAAACGGCGTGTCATGCAGCATAACGATCGTAGGGTGGCGAGCATCAACCCCCTTGACTGCGATCCGATCCCCATCAGCCTCAATACATTAACGATATGTCCTGGGTCGGCATGAACACGTCTTGGATGGTGCTCGTCGACGGTCGTGGCAGCTGGATGCTTATGGAGGTCTACACTCGGCGATTGATCCCCCTTCCTTCGATTAACACTGCACTGCTTTGGCACCGCGGCCCAGAATACTCGGAATCTTATAGTAGCCAACATGATACCAAGTTTGATTTGCTCAAGGTTGTAATCTGCCAAGTGCGGTCTCGCCTATCTGCCAGATATGCAAATTATAAAGACTTCAGGCTAATTGTGTTCTTCAACCGCGGTCTCGCCTATCTGACAGGTCACTGCAGTAAGTGGATAAATCTGCACGTCCATCGCAGGATCATACATCCTCCATGGTTCTCTGATGCCATTGAACACAAGGGCTTCATTTACGCTGTCGACTCCTTCTATGGCTGGACGTATTGCTGGCCTACTCCAGTCATCGCTACAAACGGCTGTTATAGCAGTATGTTACTCCCTCTGTCCCATAATATAAGAACATTTTTCAAGCTTACATAGCTTGAAAAACGTTCTTATACATGAAAAACATTCTTATATTATGGGACAGAGGGAGTACTTTCCTATGATATCATGATGGCTTGCTTATATTACTATCAACATTTGCTGAAAAAATATTCATGCTCATAACATGCTGTTCTTAAGATTGACTTAATCAAGAGCCCTTTTTTATTTGACTCCAACTTGATATGATGTTGTAGGCCGCATGGTGTCCCTACCCTTCCTAATCCCAGAACCTTTCAAAGAAAAGCGGCATGGCAGTTGCAGGTGGTTCCTGGTTCGATCAGACGACAGCGAAAGATTGATGATCGTTCGCACGTACCGGATGTGTTGTTTCGCGGAATACAATCACAGTCACTGCAAGGTCTTTGAGCAGGATCCCAGCTTCTCTGGGCCTTCAGGAATTTTTGACCGGAGGCTGGTAAGTAGCCTTGGTACACGCTCTCTGTTTGTCAGACTGAATTATCCGATTAACCAGGAGATAACCGACGACAAGGATCATGATGGCAGCGCGGTTTCGTTCATCAGGCAAAACTGTGTGTACACAGCGTACCATGCGTCTCTGCATGCACCATACCCTGATATGTGCCGCCACGCTCTGCAGCACAAAGTAGGAGAGAGGGTCACAAGTATCATACTTCGACCTGCTGGCTGGAGTTTCCCCCGTCAGGCACCCATCTGGTTCAAGCCGTCAGCCAATCTCCACAGCTTAATAAATAGTAACGTCTAACTGAGCGAGTTAGTTAGATGCGTACACTTGGTGTAGTAGGATCTTTATTTAGTTTGATGCATACACTTGTTCTTTTTTGGTAGCCCTTTTGTAATGATGGCTGATGTTTGGTTTGGAAGAGAGAGCTGCGTCTTCACTCTTCTGGCCTGCTTACTGCTTCTGTTGCACCCCCCAACCCTAGTTGCTGCTGCTGCTGTTTCCAATGTACAATCAGTAGTATATTTCATCTGTTGGTTGAATAAATGTGTTGTTAGAACGACAAACACAATGTTTTGGAAGTCGTTGCACGGTTCGATCCTTTAGTGCCCCGTACCGTATGTAGCACATACTATTTTTCGTAGGGAACACTTCCACTTGTTGATAACATGCAGCCCACTGATGAAGGCCCAATAGAGAAGCCCATAATTAACTGGAAGGGTGGCTCTCACATGAATCCGGCCCAGGTACATGCTCATGGTCCCCTAAACATAAATAAGTAAATAAATAAAGCTAAATGCTCATGCACCAGTTCTTTGGGAAAATAGGTAGCCCAGTATTTCTTTTTGAAGAATACCCAAGCTAGGCCTATTTGTTTTCTCTGAATTACTGGGCTGCAAATATTTCAAGACGAGGAGGGATGCATTCCGGCCTAGCTTAAGAGTATGGTCAATATCTGTTAAAAGTAATATCAAAAGGGGTTGAAAATTCCAAAAAATTTATAGCAAATGGGATATAAGTTTCTTTTTTTGTTTTTGTTCTTCACTGATATCTTATACGTATTTCATTGGATTCAACATGACATAGTACCAATTTATTTTTAAATTTGTTTTAGTATGGCTATTAATTTTTGGATTAAGAATATTTCGTTCCCTAGCAAAAATTTGCGAATTTTCAAAATTTCCCACATATTTAGTTAAATTTTTTACCCTGGTACTGAGCAGAAAATGGCCAGCAATTCTAAAAATGGAAAACGGGCTGCAATAAATTCCATATGAATTAGAAAATGAGTAAAAATTATAAAAATAATAGCAAATGGGCTGCACACGCCACAGATTTCGAGGCTGACTTGTTTACGCAAGGCTTTGTCAGTGAACACACGATTCTAGCAGCAGTGACTGTTGGATGTCCATCCAACGGCCGACGTGCTTCTTCAATCTCTGATCTTCCTGCTCTAGCCGCCTAAACTAGCGCCGGCGGGACTGCCTGCTCCCTCCTCTTGTGGCCCGCTGTGATGCCGCGCAGGCTTCCCCGGCCCACCCTACTCCCTCCACTGGCCTGGCCGCACGCAACCAACTGCCTCCTTATTACGTGAAAAAAAATGATTCCTCCCACTGACATCTAGGGCGCACCGGTTGGGAGGCTGACCTGTGAGCCTACTAAGTTGACGCGTACGCAGGGCTTGTCAACTTAGTCAACAAATGATTCTAGCAGCAGTAACCGTTGGATTTGAATCAAACGGTCCTGCTGCTTCTTCAATCGCTGCTCTTCTTGCACCAGCCGCCCAAACCAGCGCTGGGGAGACCGCCTGCTCCTGCCTCCAGTGGCCGGCTGTGTTGCCGTTGAGGCCTCATCGCCTCCTACTACTCCCACCGCTAGCCAGGCCCTGCGGCGACGGCAGCCTCACACCGCAGCCGAACCAGTGAACTCTCGTACCCCTCTCCGCGTGGGCATCCACTGCCGCGTCTTCCCCGGCTGCGTGTCGCCCCCTTCCTAGGCCTCGCCGTCGTCCACCGCCTTGGTGCTCTTGGCGCGGCGTGGTCAACGTGGTCAACGACATTCCATCAGAAGAGTATTGTACGTGGAGAGGCTAATAGCTGGGTCCACGGCCACAGCCCAGTTTTTTTGTGATTTGCCAAGTAAGTTGCTTTGTCAGGCCTATTGGGCTGCAAATCTTTCAAGACGAGGAGAGCTTTCATTCGGCTGGCCGAGAAAATGGCCCATCAGTAAAGAGAAATGGGCTGTACATTTTTAAAACACATCAAACGGGCAATTAGTTTCAAATATATTTTTTTCATTTCGAGATTTTAAATTACATTAATTTTTATGCGTGGAGAATTTGTTGGATTTTATATTGATATACATTTATTTTTAAAATCAGTTTGAATATGAGTCGAAATTTCGGGATTAAAAACAGTTCAGACCGCACCGAAATATGCAAAAGTTCGTATAATTTTTTTTAACCGTGGCCACAATATGGGTTGTAATGCTAACAAAAAGAATATGGGCTCCAAAAAAACCTTAATAATTAGCAAATGGGCTGTAAATTATTAGAAATAATGGCAGATGGGCTGTATGCTGTTTTCCACAGATTTGAGGCTTTCCTAAAAAAAAGGTTGACGCACAAGCAGTGACTGTTGGATGGCCATCCAACGGCCGTCGTGCTTCTTCAATCTCTGCTCTTCCTGCTCCAGCAGCTCAAACAAGCGTCGGCGGGACTGCCGCACCTCCTCCCCGCGGCCGGCTCTGCTGCCGCGCAAGCCTCACCGCCCCACCGTACTCCCATCGCTGGCCTAGCCATCCCTCTACTCACCCACACCTGCTATTATTCTCCGGCGACGGCAGACGAACCAGTAAACCCTCGTACAGTCGTACTCCCCTCCGCGTGGGAAACAACTGCCAAGTCTTCCCTGCCTCCGTGTCGTTCCCTTCCTAGGCCTCACTGTCGTCCACCGCCCTGGTGCTCTCGGCGCGGCCTGGTCAACATGGTCAACGACCGACATGCATCTGAAGTGGACTGTACGTAGAGAGGCCGACAGCTGGGTCCACGGCCGCACGCAAGGAAATGCCTCCTTATTACGCGCAAAATAATGATTCCTCCACCTGACATCAGGGACCCACCGAAAGGGCCTCTGTATTTCACGAAAAAAACGTTACAGCCGCTGACAGCTCGGACCCACCATCTATATCTTCGCACGCAAGGAAGTGCCTCCTTATTACGCACAAAAAAATGAATACTCCCCCTGTTAGCTGGGACCCAGTATAGTGGCAGGCTGACTTGTGGGCCTACTAAGTTGACGGGGACGGAGGGCTTTGTCAACTTAGTCAATATGCACGATTCTAGCTCCAGTGACCGTACGATGTCCATCCAATGGCCGTAGTGCTTCTTCAACCTCTGGTCTTCTTGCTCCAGCCGCCCAAACCAGCGCCGGTCGTGCCTCGTGCTCCTGCCTGCCGTGGCCGGTTGCGATGCGGCGGAGGCCTCACCGCCCCCTACTACTCCCACCGCTGGCCAGGCCATCCCTCTACTCACCCACACCCCCTGTTATTCTACGGCAAAGGCAGCCTCACACCGCAGCGAACCAGTGAACCCTCGTACTCCTCTACGCGTGGGCATCCACTGCCGCGTCTTCCCCGGCTCCGCGTCGTCCCCTTCCTAGGCCTCGCCGTCGTCCACCGCCCTGGTGCTCTCGGCGCGGCGTGGTCAACGTGGTCAAGGAACGGCTTCCATCGGACGTGGACTGTACGTGGAGAGGCTGACAGCTGGGTCCACGGCCGCAGCAAGGAACTGCCTCCTTATTACGTGCAAAATAATTATTCCTCCACCTGACAGCGGGGACCCACCGGACGGGCCACCGTATTTCGCGAAAAAAACGTTTCCCCCTGACTGCTGGGACCCACCAGCTACATCTTCGCACGCAAGGAAGTGCCTGACAGTCGGGACCCACCTGGTCGAAGCGTACGTAGCGTTGTCATTCTGGTCGCGAACGTGTACGTACATATATACTGGTGGATGTAGAGGCGCGCACGTGTCGTAGTAGAGGCGCGCACGTAGCATGTACACGTACGTACAGCGGCCAGGGTGCAAGAAAGAAAATACGGCCACGTATGTGTACATACGGGCGGGATCTTAAACGCCTACTCGCACATACGTACGACCAGGGCTCGTGTACATGGCTGGGTCGGAGCGGAGAAACAGCGTCGTCGTCGTGTTCATGGGGAGGCAACGGAATGCGTCCTGTTCATGGGGAGGCAATGGAATGCGTCGTGTTCATGGGGAGGCAACGGAATGCGTCGTGTTCATCGGGAGGCAACGGAACGCGTGGGAGCCAACCGGCTGGGTCGGAACGGAATGCATGGTTGTGTTCATCGGGAGGGCTTGGGCGGGACAGGCGATGGAAACGAGTCCTGGCGTACTGCAAAACGGAGGAAACGGACCTCCTACGTTCGGAACGGGGTCCTGTTGATCGGGAGGGGTGTGCCGTACCGCAAAACGGACGAAACGGACCTCCTACGGTCGAAACGGGGGTCCTGTTGATCGGGAGGGGTGTGGCGTACCGCAAAACGGACGAAACGGACCTCCTACGGTCGAAACGG
>NC_057799.1:540371027-540371304 GCF_018294505.1 Triticum aestivum
CGGGATACTGTTCATCTCCACCGTCGACCTCCTCCAGCCTCCACGGGCTACCGTCGACCTCCTCCAGCCTCCACGGGCTCCTGTTCATCTAGCCTCCACCGCGCGCTACTCCACCGGCTACTGTTCAACCACCCCTCCACGGGCACCCCTCCACCGTCTACTGTTCATCCAGCCCTCCACACCACGGGGTCTTGTTCAACCACCCCTCCACGGGCACCCCTCCACCGTCTACTGTTCATCCAGCCCTCCACCACACCACGGGGTCCTGTACATCCAG
>NC_057799.1:540371315-540412936 GCF_018294505.1 Triticum aestivum
GCAACGCTCACTGTTCATCCAATGATCGGCTTCAGTTAGCAGCAGTAGCGAAGGAATCGCTCGATCGGGTTCAGTTAACAGCCATCGATCGATCGCTCGGGTTCAGTAACGCGTAGCCTGCAGTGCAATCGCTCGGGCTCAGTTAGAGCCCAACGCCTCGCTCGGGTTCAGTTAGAGCCAACGCCTCGCACACACACGCGTACGTGTACGAGAGAAACGCACATCGCTCAGCCCCCGACCTCCCACCATAACCGGGAACTCCCCGAAATTTCCCTCGCCCTCGCTTCTACCACGGTTTTTTCCGTCATGGACGGCCCAAAGAATGTCATGCAGCTGCGTCTCCGGCCCGCCCAGGACGAAAAGCCCATTTTCTGTCATGATTTTTTGTCATAGAAGTAGGAGCCCACCACATCTATGATCATACCGGGTTTTGTCACAATTATCGTCATAGAAGTGTCATATGTATGACAGAAAAAAAAATCGTTCGGCCCAAAATGTCACGGATGTGTCTTTTTTTTGTAGTGGATGCTTGAGCTTGCGCCTTATCAAGAGCCATCAGGGGAAGGTAAAGGGAGGAACAAAGAAGCCGAGAGTGAGCCTCACTCACTATTCATCCAAACCGGGGGAATTAGTGCCTCCGCGAAGGAGGATAACCGCGGGGAAGAATCTAAAATTCCCTCTCCCCAGGGAAGGAAGAGGACCGCATCTGAAGACCTGGAAGTAATGGTCTCCAAGCGAGGGAAGAATCCTTTGTCGGAGGGTCCTACCCCGGAGGGCATCCTTACCGCACAGTACCCGCAAGGGGACCAGCCCTCTACCGAGCTGTAAGTAAACAAAAGTACTTTATAGTAAATATATCCTGCTTCGTTTCTGAGAACGATAACCGAGGCGTGTGTCTTGTAGTTCGGATCGTAGCCCTTCTTGACAAAGTTCGTCTTCGGGGGATCTTCTTCCAGAGATGATGGAGAGCGAAACACCTCCCCATGCCTCCCCGCCTCGGCGGGTGACCCTGAGGTGTCGTCACGGAGGATTTCTCCTGATCCGCCAAGGCCAGAAGGTAAACCTTCGGCCAACCGAAGTCTAGGGTATTCGGCTCCTACAGAGAGCCACAGAAAGAGTCCAGAACCGTCCGGCGTGTGATCGGACGCACTGATGAATCTTCTGGAGCAAGCGGCTGTCTCGGAAACGCATCATGCGCTAATGGGCATGGTGGTTGAGAGGATTTCTGCCGCCAAAAGCGGGTTGCATGAAGCTTTTATGAGTCTGCTGAAAGGCTTTGAGGTACGTGAAGTGATATATATTTTTTGGACGATACCGCACACGCTAGGTGTGGCCTATGCAGATAGTAGCCCCTGAGACTCTGGTTGCTGTCAAAAAGACGGCAAATAGAGTATCATAGTCCCACGTAATAACCGTGCTGCTTTCATGTGCAGGTGGCTGTGGGTCCGGTGGCTGGCCGGACTGGTGAGTTTGCCGAACTGAAGCGGCAACTTGATGCGGCAGATGCCGACATCGTGCTTGTAAACAAGCAGCTTCACGAGGCACAGGGTATGTATTCTCCTAGGATCAATACATATTAAGAGGAGCATGATGCTAGAATCTGTAATATACTGTGACTGCAGATGGAGCTGTCGCCATGCAGACCCTTTGGGCAGAACTTGCCCGAGCCAAGGAACAAGCCAGGAAGAGTGATGCGGCCGCCCTAAAGGCGGTCGAAGAGATAAGAGCCAAACAGGCTGCCCATTGCTAGAGCAAAGAGAAAATAGCCAAGATGGCTATTGAGCTGAAAGATGCCGCCGGCTGGTATGAGCTTCTTGAAAAGGAAAGCCAAGCGAAGGCGGCGGAACTGAAGGAGGCCATGGAAGCGGCCAAGGAAACCCGCTCGCAAATCAGAGCGGTGAAGGAGGAACTCCGTCAAGCCGAAGATATTGCGGCTGGGAAGCCTTTTTTGTTGCGGACGAGGTTTGGAGACCCGAAGTATGCCCTTCTGGATAAATTATGGAGTTCTGCAGACGCGTACTTGGATTTAGCAGCGAGTGCCGCTGATGCGACCAAGTTTTTCAAAGATCAGAAGGATCATGTAGTGGAAAGGTTGTTCTGGTCATAGTTCCGCACTCCAACGCGTCCGCTGCTGTTAAATGAACAAATGGCCGAGTGGACCGAGCTCCATAGGTTGTCCGGACTTGCTATGAGGTCCGTCGTGGATCACCTTTGGCCGGAGGGACCGAGGCCGAATAGTTATTTTGGCCTAGTGCAACAATTCCTTGGTGCTGTGCCGCATATCGACGCTGTGAAGAGGTCGGCGTGCATAGAGGGTGCGCGGATGGCTCTTGCCCGTGTCAAGACATACCGGGCAGAGATGGATGCCACCACTATTGCATCCCAGAGTTCGGCGGTAGGCCGGGTATCGACCGAGCACTATTTTGAGGAAGTCTTAGAAGGCGCTCGTGTAATAGAGGCTCAGTGCTCGAAGCGTATCATGTTCTAGTGACATGTATCTCAATTGTAAGAACAATGCTTATTAAATTATAAAGGTTGTGTTTATAATTTTGCCTGAAAGTATTATGATGCCTCATGTGCGGCCGTTTATGTATATATGTATATAACCTGAAAGTTTGCAGTCGTCGGCTTCAGCCCCCACGCATATAATGCGGGGGTGTTCGCAAAAAACGTGTATTCACACTTGATCTAACGTCTTGGTCCATTAAGGAGGTGATAGCGCAGCGAACGAGGCAATCAGACTATATTGCTTTAACACTTTCACTTAGCCATCGGAGTTTGACGATGGGACTACTATATAGCCCTGGTACCTCCGCGCTCATCCGAATACGGGGCGCGTACATGACCGGGAAACGGCCCTTCGTAATGCGAGGAATCTCGAAGATTCCGCTAAGTCATCGAGTGGTTGACCAGTCTCGCGCTTTATCATGACAGTCAGTTTTCGGCTTTCTCTACTGAGGTGCTCATCCGGATGAACCAGGGCACAATCGCAGTAGTTCTCCCGGTGCCACCTTAGCCGATAGAGCGGAACGTAAGGTAGCAAAACACGGGAGCCGGGCAAACCCAACATTTGACTAAAGACATGATTCGGAGCTGATGCATATAAGGCCAAACTCGCGACACCGAACACTCCCTAAGGTATTCGGTCTTTACAACATATGCCAGGCTAAATAACGCCCTTGATGATGATCCCTGAGTGTCCAGGTACGTGCATCGTTCTGACGTGGCGAAATGCCAATAACATCAGCATCGCTCTCGGTTATGCTGAGTATCCGGAGGATGTGTAGCAACAAGAGACAGTAAAAAAGGTTTATGCAGGGTCTTAATCTAAAAAGAAGCCTTTGAGCGGGGCCCTGCTGCACGTCTGCGCCTGTGTCTCCGTTGTGCCGTATCCGGGAAGGGTGTAGCACGATTACCATCTGTAAAAGAGGAGAACTTAGGTGAAATTTGTCGTGCGAAAAAATTGGTTATTCTCAATAAACCATTATAAATCAAGATAAGTAAGGTCGAGCCGAACTGTAGTCCTTTTACATGTGGGAAGCCCCTGGTTTCGCCTATGAGGGTAAATCCATCGAACCAATCTTAGGTATATCTAAGCTGTTACAGCTAGTGATGTGCCGGACTCGTCTAGCCGTGTCCGCGGTCTTGACGACCGATCATTTATTCTGGTTGGAGAGGCTGTTTATTGTTCGGCTGCTAAAGCCGCCGCACGTTCTTCCGCGCATAAGGGACGCTCGATATTTCCGCTAATTGTGATGATGTCGCGTGGACCGGGCATCTTAAGCTTAAGAGAAGCGTAATGCGGTACTGCATTAAAATGAGCAAAAGCTGCTCTTCCGAGTAGTGCTTGATAGCCACTTCGGAATGGAGCGATGTCGAAGGTTAACTTTTCGCTTCGGAAGTTGTTGGGAGAACCGAATACAACCTTTAGTACTAGAGAGCCCGTGCAGCGGGCCTCTGGGCCTGGTATTACTCCCTTAAAGGTAGTATTACTGTGGCTGATTTTTGTCGGGTCTATCCCCATTTTGCGGACTGTGTCCTGATATATCAGATTAAGACTACTGCCATCGTCCATAAGGACTCGTGTGAGATGGTATCTGTTTATTATTGGGTCTAACATCAAGGCAGCCAATCCTCCGTGCCGGATACTTGTCAGGTGATCCCTGCGATTAAAAGTGATCGGGCAGGCCAACCAGGGGTTGAACTTAGGGGTGACGGGCTCTACGGCGCGTGTGTCTCGGAGTGCATGTTTGCTTCTCCTCTTCGTCACATGGATCTTGTTCACTGTTTTGACCTCTGGTTGGAATTTTTTCTGTCCCCCAGTGCTTTGCTGGCGAGGCTCGTCCTCGTCTTTACTTGGTGTCTCCCTCCCCTTGTGTTCGGCGTTTAGCTTACCGTCCTGCTTGAAGACCCAGCATTCTCTGTGGGTGTGATTTGCAGGTTTATCGGGGGTGCCATGAATCTGACATACTTTGTCAAGAATCTTGTTTAGGCTGGACGGTGCATCTCTGCTGCCTTTGAAAGGCTTTTTCCGCTGACCCGGTCGAGAGCCCCTGAATCCGGCGTTTACCGCCGTGTTGTCTGGGCTGTCTTCGTTATTTCAACGCTTGCTTTTACTGCGTCCTGGTTTTCCATTGCCATCCCTAACTTCGGATGTGCCTGGGTCGCTGGTGCTACTACGGGCTAGCCAGCTATCTTCGCCCGCGCAAAAGCGGGTCATGAGGCTTGTCAGAGCTGCCATTGTTCTCGGTTTTTCTAAGCCGAGGTGTCTGGCGAGCCATTCGGACGCTGTGTTTGAAAGTTGCTAAGGCTTCGGCGTCCGGGCAGTCGACGATTTGGTTCTTCTTAGTGAGAAATCTGTTCCAAAGCTTTCGGGCTGACTCTCCGGGCTGTTGAATTATGTGACTTAAATCGTCTGCATCCGGAGGTCGGACATAGGTCCCTTGAAAATTAGCCCTAAAAGCATCCTCGAGCTCCTCCCAACTTCCAATTGAGTTTTCGGGGAGGCTCTTCAGCCAGTGCCGAGCTGGTCCTTTCGGCTTGAGGGGCAAGTACTCGATGGCGTGGAGATCGTCTCCGCGAGCCATATGGATATGGAGGATAAAATCCTCAATCCAGACCCCAGGGTCTGTGGTTCCGTCGTACGCCTCTATGTTCACGGGTTTGAATCCTTCCGGAAATTCGTGGTCCAGCATCTCATCAGTGAAACATAGGGGGTGTGTGGCACCCCTGTATTTGGATGTGTCATGGCGTTCTGACGGTTGTAGTGTTCGGTTTTGGTTGTGCGCTGGAGCGCGTTTTCCTGATCCGTAGATGGATCTGGTCACGCTGGTCTTCTGATGCAAGTCCTCACGTGAATCGTGTGCTGACTTATGTGCGGCCTTGTTAGACGCTCTATCGCGGCCATGAGGTGGTCGATCCGACCGGTCGGCCGTTTTGTTTTTCGGCTGTGTGGGCTCTAAGGCCTCATCATCAAATTCAGGCAATAGCTTGCGCTTTGGATAGCTCTTTGTGTGGTAACAACCACCATACTTTTCTTCAGTGTCGAGCACTTTGTTCCATCTACTGTTGAGCGTATTTTGCGCGGCCTTAAGCCTTTGCTTCTGCTTCTTCAGACTCCTCGCGGTGGCAATAAGCCTTCTACGGAGGTTCTCTTGTTCCAAGTGCCTTTCCGGGATGATGTGTGCATCCTCGTCCAGACTGTTTTCCTCTCCGGAGGGAGGTTGATGAGCTTTATCCTCGGCATCGCCGTGTTCGGATAGTGGATCCGTACTATGTTCGCCGTTTGCTGGTTCATCATGCTCTATCGCTGGGTCAGTGTGATTGTCGTTTCCTCTAGAGTCGACTAGGGTGTTCTTTTCTCTTGCGCTGTTATCGCTGTTTTTGCCGAGGCGGGATTTGGAGCGGCGCCTACGCCGGTGCTTTGGCTACTTCTCGAGGGAGCTGTCCTTCGCTGCATCCTTCCGTTCCTCGTCATTGTTTTCTTTGGGTGTATCCACCATGTATATGTCATGTGATGAAGTGGCTGTCCAGTGCCCTGTGGGCGATGGTTCCTATTCCTCTCCTGCATCGTCGTCCATGCTGTCGATGTCTTCGGAGTCGAAATCGAGATGTCGGTTAGATCATCGACAGTGGCTACTAAGTGGGTGGTGGGTGGGGAGCGAATTTCTTCGTCGTCCGCATCCCATTCTAGCCGGATATAGTTTGGCCAAGGTTCTCCTGACAAGGAGAGAGACCTTAATGAATTTAGCACATCGCCAAAAGGCGAGTGCTGGAAGATATCCACGGAGGTAAACTCCATGATCGGCGCCCAATCAGATTCGATAGGCGCGGACGCGGGCGGCTCGGAGCCCATGGCCGGGGACGAATCCGATGGTTCGGCAGTACGGGTCTCGTAGGAGGTGAAGTAGGTATTCGACGCTATCGCCACTGAGGGTGCGGCCTCCGTGGTGGGGTCCATCCACCCGTCCACAGATGGCGCAATTTGTTCCGGATTGAGGGCCGGAGTGGTTGCAGGTGTGATCACCCGAACACTGTCCGAAGGCAGAGCTAAATCATGCCCGTCGTGATTGTGCGGCGCACCTGACATGGGCTCGAACACGTCGAAGATCAAGTCCCCGCGGATGTCGGCAGTATAGTTCAAGTTTCCAAACCTGACCTGATGGCCAGGGGCGTAGCTATCGATCTGCTCCAGATGGCCAAGCGAGTTGGCCCGCAGTACGAAGCCGCCGAATACGAAGATATGTCCGAGGAGGAAAACCTCACCCTGGATCGTATCGTTGCCGATGATCGAAGGAGCCATCAAGCCTTATGGTGACGGCACAGTGGAACTCTCAATGAAAGGAGGTCGGTGTCAAAACTGGCGGATCTCGGGTAGGGGGTCCCGAACTATGCGTCTAAGGCGGATGGTAACAGGAGGTGGGGGACACAATGTTTACCCAGGTTCGGGCCCTCTCGATGGAGGTAATACCCTACTTCCTGCTTGATTGATCTTGATGATATGAGTATTACAAGAGTTGATCTACCACAAGATCGTAGAGGCTAAACCCTAGAAGCTAGCCTATGGTATGATTGTTGTTGTCCTACAGACAAAACCCTCCGGTTTATATAGACACCGGAGGGGGCTAGGGTTACACAGAGTCGGTTACAAGGGAGGATATCTACATATCCGTATTGCCAAGCTTGCCTTCCACTCCAAGGAGAGTCCGATCCGGACATGGGACGAAGTCTTCAATCTTGTATCTTCATAGTCCAATAGTCCGGCCAAAGGATATAGTCCAGCTGTCCGAGGACCCCCTAATCCAGGACTCCCTCACCGGCGGCGCCTGGCGAACTTCGCAAAACATCGGCGGGTCCTTCTCTTCGATCCAGCACCACCGGCCCCGCCATTCTTCCCACCTCTCCTTCATGGCACCATCCGGGTACGCTCCCCTGGATCTTGGGATCCAGGCGATGCAACCCGAAATGGCGCCTCCCGTCTGGATCCGAGGGAAGAAGTAATGGCAGAAGAGCGCCGTGTTGGGGTGCACCCCGGCGAAACCCTCGCAGAGGTGCGCGAAAAGGGCCATGCACGCAACCGCATTCAGGGTAAAATCCAAGAGGCGGAAGCCAAAGGTGTGCATGATGCCGCTGAAGAAATCGGAGAAGGGAGGACAAATCCCGTAGGAAAAGTAGTCGACAAAGAAGGGGTACCCATTTGGGGCAGCCTCGGCGCAGTTGGCGGGGATGACGCGCGTGGCTGGATGCCCCGACTTCTCTCCCCCCGTCTTCACCCCCCACAGGGGCTTGAAGGCTTCCCGAAGCTCGAAAACGTCAACCATCGAGGGGAAGAAGGCGGACTGCGTCCGCTGCACCGCCAGCGCACTCTTCGGCGGCTCCGCCGCTCCGGCATCCTTGGCCACTCCCTTTCCCTTGACGGATTTTGGCGCCATGGCGGCTGGGGGAGAAGGGCAGAGCAGAGGGCAGCGGGAATGCAACGGCGGCAAGCAAGAGCGAAGCTTGGGGAAGAAGAGTAAGGCGAGCGGAGGCTTCCGAGATTGGGATTGCGCGAAGGGTAAAAGGAACAGTGCGCCCACGGTTATCCCTTTTTATGGGGAATGTGCGGGTCGTGCTGCCCATGCGTACGGGAACCGCCCCACGCATGCCGCCCACGTCACGCGCACCCGTCCACGCCGCGCCACGCCGCACGCGGGTCGTGGGAAGCGCAGCGCGCGAAAAGTTTTGCCGCGGTAAAAACCGCCCTGCCTGCCCGCGCACCGTTTTGGGCCTGGCCCAACAACGTGTCGCGCTTATGTGTGGCCCAGGCCCGGGGGCTCCTGTCGGTGTACAAAAGAAGGGGCGCACCTTTGTACCCCTTTACCTATGCACGGGCAGTCGGAGCCGCGCCCACGGTCACACCAAGCAGAACAGGGGATGTGAAACGAGGTAAATCCGAAGCCCAAGACAGCCAGAGCAACGCCAAGACCAAGGACACAAAGAAGCAGAGGGGCGGAGCAGTTTCCCCGGCAAGACACTTGCCGGGGACGGCCTCAGCTGCCCCGGCAAGACCCTTGCCAGGGCAGCACGCCCAAACACCAACAGAGCGAGCCACCCTTGAGCGCACGTCCCCAACACCATCAACCACGTTGGGCCAGGGCTCGGGAGGCACCTCTGTGGTGGCATGCAGATCTTTGTGAAGACAAGGAACACTCAAGATCAGATGAGGATTAGAAGACGACGATCCTTGGCAAGATCCTTGCCGAGGAAGGCCACCAGACCCCCGGCAAGATCCTTGCCGGGGACGACAGCGCGCCATGACAAGACCCTTGCCGGGCCACCCGACAAGGCCCTCACTGAGGACGCCAGCAGGGCCACTGCCAGGCCCGCATCAACCAGGTTTCCACCGCCGTTCACATGCAGCTGCCAGCCCAACCAGCTAAGCAAGCACCTACGTGGAAACATGCAGCTCCCAGGCCAACTCATCAAGCGCCTGCGTGGCGGCATGCAGATCTTCGTGGAGGCTCCACCACCGCGCCACCTCAGCTGCCTGCCTGCCTACATGGCGCCGCACGCATCCCTGGCCAGGGGGCGTGTCGAAGTGAGGAGGAGCAGCGACGGACGGGACGGGCCTCGCCCCCGTCCCCGATAAATCTAGGGGACACCTCAGCGGCGTATTAAATGCGTCTTGTCCTGTAATACAAGCGATAAGCTCGCAATACTGTACGCCCTTCCACCTCCTGTATGCCACTGTGGCAGCCCCTTTCGACTATAAAAGGAAGCCCATGGCATACTGCAGAAGGATTCGGCTCTTTGGAACCACGCACCCCACCATAGCTAGCTCGAGAGCTCAAAAACTCTCTGAAATACACCCACCAAAGCAGGACTAGGGTTTTACGCATCTTCGCGGCTTGAACCTGGGTAAACAATCCTTGTGCTGATTACTAATCCTGCTCTTCTCGCAACCCTGCGCCCCGGCAACCGTAGTAGGGATTCTTGTGATCCCATATGTGTCGTTCCACACCCACATCTTTGGCGCGCCAGGTAGGGGCGCAATTGTGAGAATCTGGTCTAGTAGTTGGCCTAGTCGTTCTTCATCGCCATGGCTCCGAAGAAAGAGACGGTTGGGAGGAAAGCGGTGCCGCCTGCAAACGCGAAGGACGCCAGCGCGGCAACAGAAAAGCTAAGTCATTCAGAGCCTTGAGTTATTTCCTTTTTTATATAAGGTTATCATCCTCGAAGACCTTGCCTATGTATGAAAAATCTGCATGCAAAGGGGCCCTCCCGCGATTGGCAACGCCCTTGTTCTGTTCCGAGTCCACTCAACAGCTCAAGCGGCCGCGTCGAGAGTGGCGGGGTAGCCTTCCGCACCTGGCAACGCTCTCGATTCTGACTCGAGTCAAGCTCGACAGTTCGGGCGGCCGCGCTAAGGGCGGTAAGGTGGTTCGCCAGGCAGCAAGCACACCCGACAGGCCAATGGGGATCCGTCCCCAAGACGCCGCCCTGGGTTTACGCGCCGGCAAACCTACCCAGCTAACATAGGGTGGACATACAAAGGAAAATCGAACAGGAAAATAACATGCATAATATTGAAAGTGCTGCAGAGTCATATTACATCAAATTGTTGCCGCGGTTCTAACTAAAGATAGCAATTGTCTTGGTTGTGAACCTGCAGCGGCGATAAGAAATGGGGTGCCTAATCCCGGCGCTGGCCCTCCACCCTCTGAATTCCGCCGACACGGCTGATGATGGGCTTGATGCGCTCTCTGAGCGGCGCGAGGTCATTACCCTCCGGCAAGCTCTCCAGCGCGGCGTCGAAGTCGAGGTCGGGGTACCATTATGCCACCTTGGTGAGAACCTTGGTCATGGCGCCCTGGCAAAGCCTTCGGGCCTCGTCGGCCAGCGAGGCCACCCGGTTGGCGTGAAGCTGCTCCAGGGCCCCGAGAACACAGTCGAAGAACAAGGTCAGCTTGGCGTTGGTGGTCCCGCTCCGCTCTGGGGCGTACCTCACGCTTGGCATCCCCATGGTAGCCAGCTGCGCGGTGATCCTGCCGGCGACGTCCTCGAGGCGGCCGATCCAGCGGTTCACGCCCTCCTTGAAATCCTTATGCTCGGCGGCCTCGTTCTTCTGCAGCTGCTTCTCGGTCTCCAGCTCCTTGGCCAGGGTCCGCTCCGGGTTTTGGCCTCTGTGAGCATCCGCTCGAGGCCCTCCAGCTTCAGTGTGAGGTCCTTGATGGACTTGTTGGCCTCGGAGAGCTCCCCGGCCCTGCTGACGGCCGCGCCGTGCGCCTCCGTCAGGGCGTTGTTGAGCGTGTCCTTCTCCTGGGACAGCTTCAGGACCTGCTCCTTCAGCTCGTCCCGCTCCACCTCCAGCTCCTTCACCTTGCCGGCGTGAACTAGAGCTTGGGCATCGAGCGCCTCCTTGTGCCTCTGCTCCAGCACTTGGGTCCGCTGCAAGACAAGCTTCTCCACTTCCCTGTCCTTGGCGTGGAGTCTGGCGTCGAGGTCCGCCTCGCACTTGGCAAGGTCCTCCTCCTAGGAGTTCAGTGCGGCCTCGTGCTGGGTCCGAGCGGCTTCGGCGGCGGCGGCCAAGTTCTTCGCCGTCTCTTGGGCCTTCTCGACATCGGCCAGTTTCATGGTGAGCTCCATGTCGCGCTTGGCCAGCTCGCCCTGGGCGGTCCTCAGATCCTTGTGAGCCTGGCGGAACCAGTCCTGCGTCTCGGCGACGCGCTTCTGGAGTTATGCCTCCGCTTTCTCCGCCACCGCCATCCTGGACTTAGCCTTGCCCAGGCGGGCGCGGTGGAGCGCCTGGAGTTTCCGGAAGCTGGTGCCCATGGCGTGGAGGAGCCGCTCTTCCTGGGAGCCATTGCCACCAGCGTTCGGCTCGTCAACGATCTCAAGCCCGGCGGCGGCAAGCACCTCGTCATCAAAAACCTCCCCCTCGACGGGGGCCCTGGTGCTCGACGCGCCTGGGAGGTGGACGAAGAGATCGTCGCTCTCCTTCAGGTACTTGCCAGAGCCAGAGGCGGCGGAGGAGGAAGGTTGGTCATCGACCACCTCCTCCTCGGCAGCAGCCCTGTCGGTCCCTCCGGCAGGCTCCTTGCCGGCCTCCTCGGTAGTAGCCTTGCAGGGCTCCCCGGCAGGCCCTTCGGCGGCGTCCTCCGCAGCGCCACTAGCATTTTCCATGGCGGCGATCTTCTCGGCCTCCGCCGCGGCTCCTTGGCCACATCCTCGATGACGGTGTCCAGGTCCTCCCGGTCCGCCAAGAGAGGATCTGGATATCAAGAAGAGGATGGGGTAGAGCCAAGATCAAAGATTCAAAAAGAAGAGAAAAAGCAGGGACGAAGGGCGGACGACTTACCAGTGCCAGGCTGGGAAGCAGAAGTCCCCTCCCCGCCAACATCTGGCGCCGAGGCGAAGCCGCCGGCACCCAAGTTCTCCTCCTCCTCCTCCGTGTGCGTGGGCTCGGTGTTTGGCGCCCTTGCCGGGGACGCCCCCCGGGGGCGGCGTGGTCGATGGGGCGGCATGTTGGGAGTAGCCCTCTGCGACTCCTCCTGCTGCTGCTCTCCTCCTGCATACCTGGCAAGGTCAGCACCAAAGTGTCGTGCCCCTGACACATGTTGACGAGGGGAGAGTGATGAACTTACCCTGGGGGCTGTGCCGGGGGCTGCTGTCCGGGCTGCTCAACACCACCAGTGGTGCCCTCGAAGTACCAGCCGGGGGCTGGCCACCCGCCGAGACGTTGGCCCTCTTCACTCTCTGGGCCAGCATCTCCACGCCCCTGCAAAGACGAAGACAAGTCAAGACAAGTGACACAGGTTGAGGAAACAGGAATGGCGAAAAGAAGCAGGGTGCTCACTCGTCGTCCACCTCCTCCTCTGTTGTTTTCCTCTTCCTCCTCGGGCTGAGGGATCCGAAGTCAAAAGTGACCCCCGAGTCGGCATCTGCCGGAGGAGGGGACGAGGGCGGAGTCTGCGTGCGCTTGGGCGGAGAAGAAGCAGATGCCTTCTTCCTCGTTGTCGCGGCCTTCACCACCTTCTTCGCCGCCGCGGCCCTCGTCTGACGCGCGGACTCCTCCGGGGATTTTGGCCACCGCGCGGCCTTGACGGGCCGCACCGGCTCGCCGGAAGTGGCCCGGCGCAGGACTCGCCTTCTCCCCGTGGCCGGAGGGTCAACAGCCCCGGCCTCCTCCGACGACGACTCGTCGGCCGCATCCTCAACCAGAGGAGCCTTGGTGCCGTTGCTACTGGCTTCCCTAGCAGCCGCCGCCCACCGGGCGAGCACCTCCTCCTTCGCGGCCATCGCAGCCTTGTCCTCCACACCCCCAGTGCTGCCGGCCTCCTCGGCAAGCTGCGCCTCCCTCGCCCTGGCGGCGATGTAGTCTAGTTCCACCTGGGTGGTGTCTTGGACGAGCAGCCACTCGGCGTCGGCGTTGATGTACCCTTCATGCAGAGTGTCAAAGAACTGCTGCACCTCGACGTCCTCCGGCTCCTTCCAGCTCGGGTGAGGGCCATGCGCGTTGCAGTCCGGCATCATGGCGATGATCTTGGTCCGGCGCGAATTTTTGCACAGCGGGACCACTCCCGCCGGCAGCTTGAATAAAGGCCCCTTGAAGACCTTGCCGGCCTTCGCGGCGGCCCTCGCGACCTTGCCGGTCCGCTCGACCTCGCCGTCGTGGCCCACATCGAGCTGGAAGAGCCGCTGGCAGAAATGGGCATCCCCCATCACCGTGAAGTTGTGGTCGAGGCCGGGGCGAAGCCGCATGATGTCGGCGGGGTTCGTGAAGAGCCAGGCTGGCCTCCCCTTGTTGTGCAGTGGAGCGATCCGGCGGCGGATGAAGTCCACCCCGATCCTCTCAAGGGTGAGCCCAGCCTCGGTGAGCCGAAGGATCCTGGTGGTGGCGACTGTGAGCTTCTCGTCATCGGCGTCGACGTCGCTCCAATCGCCTCTGCCGACCGGCGGCGCCCGGCCAACTTCGCAGAACATCGGCGGGTCCTTCTCTTCGATCCAGCACCACCGGCCCCGCCATTCTTCCCACCTCTCCTTCATGGCGCCATCCGGGTACGCTCCCTTGGATCTTGGGATCCAGGTGATGCAACCCGAAATGGCGCCTCCCGTCTGGATCCGAGGGAAGAAGTAATGGCGGAAGAGCGCCGTGTTGGGGTGCACCCCGGCAAAACCCTCGCAGAGGTGCGCGAAAAGGGCCATGCACGCCACCGCATTCGGGGTAAAATACAAGAGGCGGAAGCCAAAGGTGTGCATGATGTCACTGAAGAAATCGGAGAAGGGAGGACAAAGCCCGCAGGAAAAATAGTCGACAAAGAAGGGGTACCGATTTGGGGCAGCCTCAGCTCAGTTGGCGGGGATGACGCGCGTGGCTGGATGCCCCGACTTCTCTCCCCCCGTCTTCACCCCCCACAGGGGCTTGAAGGCTTCCCGAAGCTCAAAAACGTCAACCGTCGAGGGGAAGAAGGCGGACTGCGTCCACTGCACCACCAGCGCACTCTCCGGCGGCTCCGCCGCTCCGGCATCCTTGGCCACTCCCTTGCCCTTGATGGATTTCGGCGCCATGGTGGCTGGGGGGAAGGGCAGAGCAGAGGGCGGCGGGAACGCAACGGCGGCGAGAAAGAGCGAAGCTTGGGGAAGAAGTGGAAGAGGAGAGGAGGCTTCCGAGATTGGGATTGCGCGAAGGGTAAAAGGAACAGTGCGCCCACGGTTATCCCTTTTTATGGGGAAGGTGCGGGTCGCGCTGCCCATTTACTGCGATGTGACGCATGCGTACGGGAACTGCCCCATGCATGCCGCCCACGTCACGCCCACCCCTCGACGCCGTACCACGCCGCGCGCGGGTCGTGGGAAGCACACCGCGCGAAAAGTTTTACCGCGGTAAAAACCGCCCCGCCTGCCCGCGCACCGTTTTGGGCCTGGCCCAACAATGTGTCGCGCTTATGTGTGGCCCAGGCCCAGGGGCTCCTGTAGGTGTACAAAAGAAGGGGCGCACCTTTGTACCCCTTTACCTGTGCACGGGCAGTCGGAGCCGCGCCCACGGTCACACCAAGCAGAGCAGGGGAGGTGAACCGAGGAAAAACCGAAGCCCAAGACAGCCAGTGCAACGCCAAGACCAAGTACGCAAAGAAGCATAAGGGCGGAGCAGTTTCCCCCGGCAAGACCCTAGCCGGGGACGGCCTCAGCAGCCCCGGCAAGACCCTTGCCGGGGCAGCACGCCCAAACACCAACAGAGAGAGCCACCCTTGAGCCCACGTCCCCAACACCATCAACCACGTTGGGCCAGGGCTCGGGAGGCACCTCTGTGGTGGCATGCAGATCTTTGTGAAGACAAGGAACACTCAAGATCAGATGAGGATTAGAAGACGACGATCCTCGGCAAGATCCTTGCCGAGGAAGACCACCAGACCCCCGGCAAGATCCTTGCCGGGGACGACAGCGCGCCATGACAAGACCCTTGCCGGGCCACCCGACAAGGCCCTCACTGAGGACGCCAGCAGGGCCACTGCCAGGCCCGCATCAACCAGGTTTCCACCGCCGTTCACATGCAGCTGCCAGCCCAACCAGCTAAGCAAGCACCTACGTGGAAACATGCAGCTCCCAGGCCAACTCATCAAGCGCCTGCGTGGCGGCATGCAGATCTTCGTGGAGGCTCCACCACCGCGCCACCTCAGCTGCCTGCCTGCCTACATGGCGCCGCACGCATCCCTGGCCAGGGGGCGTGTCGAAGTGAGGAGGAGCAGCGACGGACGGGACGGGCCTCACCCCCGTCCCCGATAAATCTAGGGGACACCTCAGCGGCGTATTAAATGCGTCTTGTCCTGTAATACAAGCGATAAGCTCGCAATACTGTACGCCCTTCCACCTCCTGTATGCCACTGTGGCAGCCCCTTTCGACTATAAAAGGAGGCCCATGGCATACTGGAGAAGAATTCGGCTCTTTGGAACCACGCACCCCACCATAGCTAGCTCGAGAGGTCAAGAACTCTCTGAAATACACCCACCAAAGCAAGACTAGGGTTTTACGCATTTTCGCGGCCCAACCTGGGTAAGTGATCCTTGTGCTGATTACTAATCCTACTCTTCTTGCAACCCTGCGCCCCGGCAACCGTAGTAGGGATTCTTGTGGTCCCATTGGTGTCGTTCCACACCGACACCCTCCGGTTTATATAGACACCGGAGGGACCTAGGATTGTACAGAGTCGGTTTACAGAGAAAGGAAGCTTCATATCCGAACGCCAACCTTGCCTTGCTCGCAAATGAGAGTCCCATCCGAACACGGGGGGAAGTCTTCTGTCTTGTATCTTCACGGCCCATCAGTCCGGCCCACGTCACATAGCCCGGACGCCCGAGGACCCCTTAATCCAGGACTCCCTCAGTAGCCCCTGAACCACGCTTCAATGACGATGTGTCCGGCGCGGAGATTGTTGGCATTGCAAGGTGGGTTCCTCCTCCGAATACTCGAAAGTAGTCCTCGAACGCGGAAAACGTGTCCGGCTCTACGAAACAAGTACCACACACAACTGCAGAGAGTATAATATTTCACAAGTCCCATCTACTGACAACTTTTGTAGCGAGACGTCACGTCCCTGCCCGGTCATTATTTCGAACCGTTTTTTAGCCTCCCGCTCCATGTTTCGAGATGCGGTTTTCATTGGCATGTCTTGTCAAAGCAGAGATCGTGTCCCCTTATTGCGGGATTCTCATCAATATGGGCATGGCTAATCCAACCGCACCATCTGCACGACCCTTGTGGAATACGCGAGTTTTAAGGCGAATGGGGAGGCGCTTGATATTCGCTGCCTTTCTAAAGAGATAAGGATTCACCCTTTCACCTACGCCTTCTTTCTCTCTGCCCATCCATTCTCGAGCTCCAGCGCCCAAGCTTCCATCCTTTCTGCCTGAAAAAGCACTCCGACCATGTCCGGATCTGGAGCGCAGGGCAAGTGGATGGCCTCCTCCGTCACGGAGAAGGACATCACGAAGCTCCGGGAGGCGGGGTGTCACGTCCCTAGTTCTGGTATGACCTAGACTAGCTAGTCATGTGTGCATCATGTCTAAATTTCATTTAAATTTGAAATGGGGATTTGTGAAACCCTCAGAATCATTTCTGGAAATGACCCAGATAAAAATTGCTCCAAAAGGGTCCAAGAAAATGTTCATGTTGCTCCCTGAAAATATTCGGCAGAGATAAAAATCAAACCAATATTTTTAGGAGCTCATAAATATTTATTTTAGCCATTTGGAATTAATGCAGTAATTATTTGCATCGGATATATATATGTTATATATTTTATATATGTCCAAAAATTCTGAATTTTGGTGAGGGGCTTTGGATTAATCCCTTAGGTCCCTGCAAAAATTGACAGAAGTAAATAAAATGATTTAGTATTCTACTAAATCAGAACAAATGTCAGAAAAATAGAAAATAAACAAAAAGGGGAAAACCCTTACCTAGACTTACCTGGGCCACTTGCTGGCCTGGCTCTGTGCCGGCCCAGCTGACTGGCCAGTGCCAGTCGTCCCCTTCCTCGCGCCAGGAGGACAGGGGCACGCGCTCGCCGCCCGCGCGCATGCGCGCCACCTCCTGCTTCTCCCCTCGTCGCCCGGATCGCCCGAACGACGCCACGCGCCGCCCCGCACCTCTCTTGCTCTCTCCCGTGCCCATTCTCTCTTCCTCCTCGCTCTCTCTCTTACGGCCGAGCGCTACCGTCGCCACCGTCCACCGTTGCCGTAGCCACCGCCACCCCCTCGCCTCTCCGGCATGCCCAGAAGCTCCGCCACGTCGCGGGCTACCTCTCCGTCGAGCCACACGCCTCGGGAGGCCCTGGAGCGCCGCCATCGCCATCGTCTTCCTCCTCGGGCTCCGCCGTCTGCCGCTGTCGATTCGCCGTCACCAGGTCTCCCCCGAGCCCGCTGTGCTGCTCCGCGTGATCGCCGTGAGCACCTCCCCGTTTCCCCCCTCTTCTCCCCATCGTTCCCGCGTCGTAGCCGCCGTTTCCTCCACGGCCATAGCTCCTCGCCGCCGTCCATGTCGCCGCCGTCGCTCAAGCCACTGCAGGCCGCAACCGCACGCGTCACCGTGCTCCTGGTCACGCCAGGAAGCCGTAGTGAACCTCCGCAGCCCCTGCCGTGCCTCGTAGCCACATCCCACACGAACCCGTGCTCTGGTCGCCGCCCCGAGCTTGGTTCTGGCGAGCTCCGGCATCCCCGCGTCCTTCTGTCGCCTTCCCTGGATGCGGACGAGCGCGGGCAACCTCCTGGTGCCCCCAGGCGCCGCTCCCATGGCTTCTAGTGGGGACTCCGCCGTGGCCAGTGGTCGCCGGCGACGAGCCCTGTCGCCTGAGCCCTGCCACGTGGGTCCGGCCTGTCAGGTGGTTAGCTTAGTGCTAATCACCACCTAACCTACCCCCACTGACACTGACAGTGGGTCCCAGCGCCACTAACACTGTAATTAGGATAAACTAACCCCCTGTTCAACCCTGTGTCACTGACGTGTGGACCACACACAGGTTTGACTTGGTCAGCGCCGCTAACCCGCTGACGTCATGATGACGTAGTGCTGACGCAGTAAACCCTTTTTCTGGATTTAAAATAAATCAGGAAATTCCAGAAAATTAGTAAAACTTCTAAAATTCATAGAAATTCAACCGTAGCTCAGATTTAAATAATTTATATATGAAAAATGATCAGAAAAATTCAATCTATCCATCTGTGCCATTTTCATGCATGAAAAACCAACCTATACATGCTATATAAGTGAAAACATATAAATGGCATATATAAGGACTTGAATTAGAGTTGCATTTGAACCTTTGGTTCAAATGGATCTCTTCCAAGTTGAATGCTAAATGCATTGGCTCAAAACACATCACATATTCATGCCATATTCATGCATCATATTGTTGCATATGATTGTGTTTTGATTGTCGACATCGTTCCTTCTCGATAGGTCCTGCTCCGAAGAGTGTTCCAGAGTACCTGTCTGAGGAGCAGTGCCACCCTGTTGATCTACCAGGCAAGCAAACCCCCTTTGTTCATTCCGATACAATCCTACTCTCTCGCTCCTGCTCTCTTTTACTGCATTAGGACAACAACGATTCAACTGCTACTTTATGCTGCGGTAGTTGAACCCATTCCTCCGCATGACCTGTCATTGCCACAGTAAATAGTTGAAACCCACTAGCATGTGTAGGAGTTGATTGAGCCATGTTGTGTTCCTACCATGCCATGCCTGCTATTGCTTAGAGTTGTGTCAGGTCTGATTCATTGCGAATGAATTGGAGTCTTACGATATGTTCTGGTGCCGAGAGTTAAGCGTGTGAACACGATTTGGTAAAGGTAGTGGTGAGAGGCCATGTAGGAGTACATGGTGTGTTGTCTCATTGGGACCGTCCTTAAGAACCGAGTTCTGTGTAAGTTGTCCAATATCTAGCTACTACCACACATTGGGCTCCGGGCGCTCCAAGCTCTCTCGACTTATTAACCGCTTTGATCTCTGTCCAGGAGTTGCAAATAGTTTCTGGTGTTTGTAGGTAGTGCTATTTTTCTACAGAGTGGCACCCGGCAGGGTGGGCTTGGGACAGACTAGGCACACGTGGCCTAGTGTACCGAGTGGCACCCGGATGGTGGGCTCGGGAACCCTGCACACATCGTTTGGGGCCGTGAGCGACACCCCGGCCGGATCTCCTTGCGGATGGAACCTGAATAGGCGATAAACCTGGACTAGAGTCTTGTGTGGTTAGTCAGGTCGTGGCCGACACCCTCGCCAGGCTTCCGCTTGAAGGTTGCCGAGGTACATGCCGTGTACATGGCGGTAAGTGGTGAGAGCGTCTGTGACGCAGTACACCCCTGCAGGGTTATCATGATCTATTCGAATAGTCGTGTCCTCGGTTATGGACTTCTTGGATGCTTACGTGGTACATAGACAACTTGAAGTGGATACTCTAAAATGCTCAAGATAAGTGTGAGTGCTATGGATGGCTTCTCGTAGTGAGACGGGAATGAATCCATAGTGATGTATTGAGGTGGTGATTAGTGGACTCGTGTGCGCCCTCTTACCTCAAAGAAGTTTCTCGTAGTCGTAGAACAGGATAGCCACTGAGTCAAAGGTGGCTTGCTGCAACTAAACCCCACACTACCTTCTTGATACAAATGCATGTATGATAGGATCTGATGTAAGTCTTGCTGAGTACCTTTGTACTCATGTTGCTTTATTTATGTTTTTGCAGCGGAGACTTCGGTCTTACTAGTAGTTCCGCTTGGACTTCGACGGGTAGCTTGTACCTCAGCTACGATCTTGCACCCTTGGGAGGGTCTTGTAGATAGTCAGGCTTCTCAGCCTTTTTCTGTTGTAGTTGTCTGTACTCAGACATGCAATGCTTCCGTTGCTTGTATGCTCTGAATGATGGGTCATGTGACCCCTGTTTGTACTTAATGTTATGTGGCTCTTCTGGGCCTTTTATCTATATGAGTTTGCGTTATGTTGTGATGCCATGTTGTACAGCACATACTTGCATGTTATGCGTACGTGTAACGTGTATTGCTATGTGTGGGATCCGACAATCTAGTTGTTTATCCTTGGCAGCCTCTCTTATGGGGAAATGTAGTCTAGTGCCTCCTTGAGCCATAGTAGTCCGCTACAGCCCGGTTCACCGGACTCCTGCTAGCCCAGCACTACTGCCCTGGACACTTGACTGGCCGGCATGTGTTTCACATCGTTCCTGTGTCTGTCCCTTCGGGGAAATGTCACGCGGTGACATCCGGAGTCCTGCCTAGCCTGCTACAGCCCGGGTTCCCAGAGTCCTGTTAGCCCAGTGCTACAGCCCGAATTCACACGCTGCTGACCGACACGTTCGATGTTGATTCATGTATGCCTGTCCCCATACGTTAGTGCCGCTTTGGGTTCACGACTAGCCATGTCGGCCCGGGTTATCTGTCATATGGATGCTAGCGACATTGTCATATACGTGAGCCAAAGGCGAAAACGGCCCCGGGCCATGGTAAGGCGACACCCATGGGAGTACCGTGCGTGAGGCCGCAAAGTGATATGAGGTGTTACAGGCTAGATCGGTGTGACTTAGAATCGGGGTCCCGACAGCTTTGGTATTAGAGCCTGACTGCCTGTAGGATTTCCAAGCCAACCTGGTCGAAGTTGAGTCTAGAAATTCTTTAGTTATGTAAGGGAATTGATTGTGGAAGGGAACGTAAGGCTCTTTTTACTTCTTTTACCCCATGCCCTTCTGATCTGAGTCATCCTATCTTTCCTACGGGGTTAAGGAACTAGGCTTTCTCTTCTGTCCATCAGGATCACGTGTTACTACTCCGTAGTCTCTTAGGATTGGTTGATCAGAGTCATATCCCAGTTCGAGTACCTCCAGTGTAGCCTGTTTAGTAATATCTCAGAACCTTGAGTGACGATGTTGAGTATGGTGCTACCCCGCCTTTTGCAGAATGTCTCATTTTGAGCATTTTACTGCCGTTATGCTGTCGGATTCGTCCTAGGAGTTTGAGAGATACTAAGTTTTCTTATGCTATATGTTGCATCCTATAGTTGTTGTTGACCTCGTCCTTGGTTCCGCTTCTCAGGATGTCATCAGTTAACCGAAGTTTTGTTGCTCGTTGCCTGAACCACGGAGGTGGTAGGGATGAGGAGGATCCTCCCGACCAGCCTTCGTTGGCAGAGTTTATGTTAGAGATGGAGAGGAACAAGCATGAGTCTAACCGCTTGTTAGCACATATAGAGGAGAACACCGCATCCTAGTGCAAAGAGTCAGCGACCATCTATGATTTCATTGGTCTGAAACCACCTACCTTCCATCATTCCATTGAGCCACTCGATGCAGATGGCTGGCTCTGTAGTATCACACACAAGCTGCGTTCTGCGAACGTAGCTGAAGGTGACAAGGTCACTTATGCTGCATATCACCTGGAAGGTCCTGCTAGTCTTTGGTGGCAGAACTATGAGGCTATGCTTCCAGCTGGCCAGATACCGACCTGGAGAGATTTCACTGAGGCTTTTCGTGAGCATCACATTCCTCATGCTCTCATTGACCGCAAGAGAGAAGAGTTCTATAGTTTCACCCAGGGTAAGATGGCTGTTGATGCTTACAGTAGAGAGTTTGAGAACCTTGCCCGCTATGCTACAGAAGAAGTGTCCACGGACGCTAAGAAGCAGGCTAGGTTCCGGAAGGGTCTCAACCCCAAGTTGCGTCGTGATCTCCACTTGCACCATTGCAGTACATTCCAGGCTCTTGTGAACAAGGCCATTAATGCGGAGACAGCTCAGCTCACCTACGAGGAGTCTCGTAAGCACACCCGTGATTTGGTTCCTTCCTCTGGTTCTACTTCTCATAAGCGCCGGATTTGGGTTCCGAACTCCGCTCTTCCACCTGGATATGCACCGAGGCCATCTTATGTGGCGCCTCACCCAGTCCAGCAGTATGCTCCACCCAGGCCTATTGGTAGACCGCTTGCCAATGCAGGTCCACATCCAACTTCAGGGACTTGCTTCACATGCGGGAAGCCAGGACACTATGCACGTGACTGCTCTCAAACTAACTATGCCCCACCCCTGCCTGAGAAGTCTGTTGGCAGTGGTAAGCCATCACGCAAGATGATCAGTGTCAAGTCAGCTCCCACTGAGCGTGGACGTGTGCTTCACGCCTCAGCTAAAGACGCTCATGATGATCCGGATGTCGTTCTTGGTACACTCCTTGTCAATTGCCATCCAGCTTCGGTTCTATTCAATACTAGAGCATCTCACTCCTTCATCTCTGAAGGCTATGCTCGTTTGCACGACATGTCATTTTGTGATATGCCAACTCCACTTGAAATCAAAACTCCAGGGTCTAGATGGCAAACTACCAGAATAAGCCATGGTAATGAAATCCTTGTTGACAGACTTGTATTCCTTGCCTCACTTATAGCCCTCAAGTCTACAGATATTAACATCATCTTGGGTATGGACTGGATGACAGCTCATCATGCCAAGATTGATTGTTACACCAGGCCTGTTCAACTCACACACCCATCTAGCAAGTTAGTCACTGTCTCCACCAGAGTTGCAAAGCGTCAACTCTATTCTCTTAATGCCAGTCCTCTTCCAGACCTTGAAGATATCCCGGTAGTGCGTGACTTTCCGGATGTCTTTCCAGAGGAACTGCCAGGTATTCCACCTGACAGGGATGTAGAGTTTGTCATAGATCTTATCCCAGGAACCGCCCCAATCTCTAGGATACCTTACAAGATGGCACCTTTAGAACTAGCTGAGCTTAAGAAACAACTTGATGAGTCCTTGAAAAAGGGTTTCATCCGTCCTAGTTCTTCTCCCTGGGCTTGCCCCGTCCTCTTCCTCAAGAAGAAGGATGGTACGGACCGGATGGTTGTAGATTATCCTCCCGTTAATTTGGTCACGATAAAGAACAAGTATCCGCTCCCCAGGATCAACGACCTGTATGATCAGCTCGCTGGATCCTCAGTCTTTTCCAAGATGGATTTGAGGTTAGGCTACCACCAAATCAAGATTAGAAATGGGGACATTCCTAAGACGGCTTTTGTCACTCGTTATGGCCAGTATGAGTACACCGTCCTGTCTTTCGTTCTAACCAATGCCCCAGCCACATTCTCCCGCTTGATGAACTCGATCTTCATGGAGTACTTAGACAAGTTCGTCGTGGTTTACCTCGATGATATCCTTATCTACTCGAAGAACGAGGAAGAGCATGCCGAACATCTTAGACTTGTGTTAGAAAAACTCAGAGAGCACCACCTTTATGCCAAGTTCTCCAAGTGCGAATTTTGGTTGCCAGAAGTGACCTACCTAGGCCACGTGATCTCTGGTAAGGGCATTGCTGTCAATCCTGAGAGAGTTCAGGCCGTTCTTGATTGGACTCCACCTGAAACAGTTAGACAAGTTAGGAGTTTCCTTGGTCTAGCCAGTTATTGTCGCCGCTTCGTTGAAAACTTCTCCAAAGTAGCCAAACCCCTCACGGAACTTCTCAAGAAAGATAAAAAGTTTGAGTGGTCCCCACAGTGTGAGTACAGTTTTCAGGAACTGAAAAGACGCCTGACTTCTGCTCCCATACTGGTGCCACCGGATTTCACGAAGGACTTTGTTATCTACTGTGACGCCTCACGACAGGGACTAGGCTGCATTCTTATGCAGGATCGTCATGTGATTGCCTATGCATCTCGACAGTTGCATCCACATGAGGAGAATTATCCTACACATGATCTAGAGCTTGCAGCCGTAGTCTATGCTCTTAAGACATGGCGACATTACCTTCTTGGTAAACGTTGCGAGATTTACACCGATCACCAGAGTCTCAAGTATATTTTCACCCAACCAGATTTGAACCTTAGGCAAAGACGTTGGTTGGAGTTGATCTCAGATTACGACTTAGGGATTACCTACACCCCAGGCAAGGGCAATGTCATGGCTGATGCGCTAAGTCGTAAGTCCTATTGCAACAATCTTATGTTGCAGCAGGGCCAACCACTTCTCCATGAGGAATTCTGTAAGCTTAATCTTCACATTGCTCCTCACGGATTCCTTTCTACCTTGGTGGCGAAACCTACTCTTGTGGATCAGATCATCTCTGCTCAGAAGAAGGATACGGGAATTTCCCGGATCAAGAGAAACATTAATAAGGGAGTTGGTGGAAGTTTCTCTATAGATGATCAAGGTGTTGTTTTCTTTGAGAATCGCTTGGTGGTTCCCAAGAATCAACATCTGCGACAATTGATCCTTAAGGAGGCACATGAATCTCCTCTCACGATTCATCCCGGTAGTACTAAGATGTATCAGGACCTACGCCAAAGGTTCTGGTGGACTAGGATGAAGAGAGAAATCGCTCAGTTCATTGCTAACTGTGACGTTTGTCGTCGCGTTAAGGCAGAACATCAAAGACCTGCTGGCACCCTTCATCCTTTAGCCATTCCTGAGTGGAAATGGGATAAAGTTGGTATGGACTTCATCACCGGCTTTCCCAGGACCAAGAAAGGGAATAACGCTATCTTCGTAGTCATTGATCGTCTTTCCAAAGTGGCTCACTTCCTACCTGTTCGAGAGAGTATCACTGCTAGTCAGCTTGCTGACTTATATATTTCTCGAATAGTGTCACTTCATGGTGTTCCACTAGAGATCAATTCAGACCGTGGTAGTCTCTTCACTTCTCATTTTTGGGAGAGTTTCCAAACTGCCATGGGCACCCATCTTTCCTTTAGTACCGCTTTCCACCCTCAATCAAGCGATCAGGTGGAAAGGGTCAACCAAATTCTCGAAGACATGCTTAGAGCTTGCGTTATCTCATTCGGTATGGATTGGGAGAAATGCCTACCTTTCGCCGAGTTTGCTTATAACAATAGCTACCAATCCAGTCTTAAGAAAGCTCCTTTCGAGATTCTGTATGGACGAAGATGTCGAACACCTTTGAACTGGTCAGAAACCGGTGAAAGACAATTCTTTGGACCGGACATGATCCAGGAAGCAGAAGAGCAAGTTCGCATCATTCGTGAGAATTTGAAAACAGCCCAGTCTCGTCAAAAGAGCCAGTATGACCGTCGTCATAAGGAAGTGGCTTATGAAGTTGGCGACAAGGCTTACCTTCGGGTTACACCTCTAAAGGGTACCCATCGTTTCGGTATCAAGGGCAAGTTGGCTCCTCGTTACATTGGTCCTTTTTGCATTCTCGCTAAACGAGGAGAGGTTGCCTACCAGTTGGAACTACCCCCACATCTTTCTCGAGTCCATGATGTCTTCCACGTCTCTCAACTCAGGCGTTGCTTCTCGGATCCCATCCGCGGAGTGGACCACGAAACGCTTGATCTCTAAGATAACCTCACATATCGAGAGTACCCTGTTCGCATCCTTGATCAAGCAGAGCGTGTTACCCGACGTCAGAACATCAAGTTTCTCAAGGTTCAGTGGTCTCATCATTCCGAGAGAGAAGCTACTTGGGAGCGAGAAGATCGTCTTTGACTGGAGTACCCCACCTTCTTTCCATCGACCCCTGAATCTCGGGACGAGATTCTTTCAAGTGGGGGCGAGTTGTCACGTCCCTAGTTCTGGTATGACCTAGACTAGCTAGTCATGTGTGCATCATGTCTAAATTTCATTTAAATTTGAAATGGGGATTTGTGAAACCCTCAGAATCATTTCTAGAAATGACCCAGATAAAAATTGCTCCAAAAGGGTCCAAGAAAATGTTCATGTTGCTCCCTGAAAATATTGGACAGAGATAAAAATAAAACCAATATTTTTAGGAGCTCATAAATATTTATTTTGGCCATTTGGAATTAATGTAGTAATTACTTGCATTGGATATATATATGTTATATATTTTATATATGTCCAAAAATTCTGAATTTTGGTGAGGGGCTTTGGATTAATCCCTTAGGTCCCTGCAAAAATTGACAGAAGTAAATAAAATGATTTAGTATTCTACTAAATCAGAACAAATGTCAGAAAAATAGAAAATAAACAAAAGGGGGAAAACCCTTACCTGGACTTACTTGGGCCACTTGCTGGCCTGGCTCTGTGCTGGCCCAGCTGACTGGCCAGTGCCAGTCGTCCCCTTCCTCGCGCCAGGAGGACAGGGGCACGCGCTCGCCGCCCGCGCGCATGCGCGCCACCTCCTGCTTCTCCCCTCGTCGCCTGGATCGCCCGAACGACGCCACGCACCGCCCCGCACCTCTCTCGCTCTCTCCCGTGCCCATTCTCTCTTCCCCCTCGCTCTCTCTCTCTCTCACGGCCGAGCGCTGCCGTCGCCACCGGCCACCGTTGCCGTAGCCACCGCCACCCCCTCGCCTCTCCGGCACGCCCAGAAGCTCCGCCACGTCGCGGGCTACCTCTCCGTCGAGCCACACGCCTCGGGAGGCCCTGGAGCGCCGCCATCGCCATCGTCTTCCTCCTCGGGCTCCGCCGTCTGCCGCCGTCGATTCGCCATCACCAGGTCTCCCCCGAGCCCGCTGTGCTGCTCCGCGTGATCGCCGTGAGCACCTCCCCGTTTCCCCCCCTCTTCTCCCCATCGTTCCCGCGTCGTAGCCGCCGTTTCCTCCATGGTCGTAGCTCCTCGCCGCCGTCCATGTCGCCGCCGTCGCTCAAGCCACTGCAGGCCGCAACCGCACGCGTCACCGTGCTCCTGGTCACGCCAGGAAGCCGTAGTGAACCTCCGCAGCCCCTGCCGTGCCTCGTAGCCACATCCCACACGAAACCGTGCTCTGGTCGCCGCCCCGAGCTTGGTTCCGGCGAGCTCCGGCATCCCCGCGTCCTTCTGTCGCCTCCCCTGGATGCGGACGAGCGCGGGCAACCTCCTGGTGCCCCCAGGCGCCGCTCCCATGGCTTCTAGTGGGGACTCCGCCGTGGCCAGTGGTCGCCGGCGACGAGCCCTGTCGCCTGAGCCCTGCCACGTGGGTCCGGCATGTCAGGTGGTTAGCTTAGTGCTAATCACCACCTAACCTACCCCCACTGACACTGACAGTGGGTCCCAGCGCCACTAACACTGTAATTAGGATAAACTAACCCCCTGTTCAACCCTGTGTCACTGACGTGTGGACCCCACCCCACACGTCAGGTTTGACTTGGTCAGCGCCGTTAACCCGCTGACGTCATGATGACGTAGTGCTGACGCAATAAACCCTTTTTCTGGATTTAAAATAAATCAGGAAATTCCAAAAAATTAGTAAAACTTCTAAAATTCATAGAAATAAAACCGTAGCTCATATTTAAATAATTTATATATGAAAAATGATCAGAAAAATTCAATCTATCCATCTGTGCCATTTTCATGCATGAAAAACCAACCTATACATGCTGTATAAGTGAAAACATATAAATGGTATATATAAGGACTTGAATTAGAGTTGCATTTGAACCTTTGGTTCAAATGGATCTCTTCCAAGTTGAATGCTAAATGCATTGGCTCAAAAGACATCACATATTCATGCCATATTCATGCATCATATTGTTGCATATGATTGTGTTTTGATTGTCGACACCGTTCCTTCTCGATAGGTCCTGCTCCGGAGAGTGTTCCAGAGTACCTGTCTGAGGAGCAGTGCCACCCTGTTGATCTACCAGGCAAGCAAACCCCCTTTGTTCATTCTGATACAATCCTACTCTCTCGCTCCTGCTCTCTTTTACTGCATTAGGACAACAACGATTCAACTGCTACTTTATGCTGCGGTGGTTGAACCCATTCCTCTGCATGACCTGTCATTGCCACAGTAAATAGTTGAAACCCACTAGCATGTGTAGGAGTTGATTGAGCCATGTTGTGTTCCTACCATGCCATGCCTGCTATTGCTTAGAGTTGTGTCAGGTCTGATTCATTGGGAATGAATTGGAGTGTTACGATATGTTCTGGTGCCGAGAGTTAAGCGTGTGAACACGATTTGGTAAAGGTAGTGGTGAGAGGCCATGTAGGAGTACATGGTGGGTTGTCTCATTGGGACCGTCCTTAAGAACTGAGTTCTGTGTAAGTTGTCCAATGACTAGCTACTACCACACATTGGGCTCCGGGCGCTCCAAGCTCTCTCGACTTATTAACCGCTTTGATCTCTGTCCGGGAGTTGCAAATAGTTTCTGGTGTTTGTAGGTAGTGCTATTTTTCTACCGAGTGGCACCCGGCAGGGTGGGCTTGGGACAGACTAGGCACACGTGGCCTGGTGTACCGAGTGGCACCCGGATGGTGGGCTCGGGAACCCTGCACACATCGTTTGGGGCCGTGAGCGACACCCCGGCCGGATCTCCTTGCGGATGGAACCTGAATAGCGATAAACCTGGACTAGAGTCTTGTGTGGTTAGTCAGGTCATGGCCGACACCCTCGCCAGGCTTCCGCTTGAAGGTTGCCGAGGTACATGCCGTGTACATGGTGGTAAGTGGCGAGAGCGTGTGTGACGCAGTACACCCCTACAGGGTTATCATGATCTATTCGAATAGCCGTGTCCTCGGTTATGGACTTCTTGGATGCTTACGTGGTACATAGACAACTTGAAGTGGATACTCTAAAATGCTCAAGATAAGTGTGAGTGCTATGGATGGCTTCTCGTAGTGAGACGGGAATGAATCCATAGTGGTGTATTGAGGTGGTGATTAGTGGACTCGTGTGCGCCCTCTTACCTCAAAGAAGTTTCTCATAGTCGTAGAACAGGATAGCCACTGAGTCAAAGCTGGCTTGCTGCAACTAAACCCCACACTACCTTCTTGATACAAATGCATGTATGATAGGATCTGATGTAAGTCTTGCTGAGTACCTTTGTACTCATGTTGCTTTATTTATGTTTTTGCAGCGGAGACTTCGGTCTTACTAGTAGTTCCGCTTGGACTTCGACGGGTAGCCTGTACCTCAGCTACGATCTTGCACCCTTGGGAGGGTCTTGTAGATAGTCAGGCTTCTCAGCCTTTTTCTGTTGTAGTTGTCTGTACTCAGACATGTAATGCTTCCGTTCCTTGTATTCTCTGAATGATGGGTCATGTGACCCCTGTTGGTACTTAATGTTATGTGGCTCTTCTGGGCCTTTTATCTATATGAGTTTGCGTTATGTTGTGATGCCATGTTGTACAGCACATACTTGCATGTTATGGGTACGTGTAACGTGTATTGCTATGTGTGGGATCCGACAATCTAGTTGTTTATCCTTGGCAGCCTCTCTTATGGGGAAATGTAGTCTAGTGCCTCCTTGAGCCATAGTAGTCCGCTACAGCCCGGTTCACCGGAGTCCTGCTAGCCCAGCACTACTGCCCTGGACACTTGACTGGCCGGCATGTGTTTCACATCGTTCATGTGTCTGTCCCTTCGGGGAAATGTCACGCGATGACATCCGGAGTCCTGCCTAGCCTGCTACAGCCCGGGTTCCCGGAGTCCTGTTAGCCCAGTGCTACAGCCCGAATTCACACGCTGCTGACCGACACGTTCGATGTTGATTCATGTATGTCTGTCCCCATACGTTAGTGCCGCTTTGGGTTCACGACTAGCCATGTCGGCCGGGTTATCTGTCATATGGATGCTAGCGACATTGTCATATACGTGAGCCAAAAGGCGCAAACGGAACCGGGCCATGGTAAGGCGACACCCGTGGGAGTACCGTGCGTGAGGCCGCAAAGTGATATGAGGTGTTACAGGCTAGATCGGTGTGACTTAGAATCGGGGTCCCGACAGCTTTGGTATCAGAGCCTGACTGCCTGTAGGATTTCCAAGCCAACCTGGTCGAAGTTGAGTCTAGAAATACTTTAGTTATGTAAGGGAATTGATTGTGGAAGGGAACGTAAGGCTCTTTTTACTTCTTTTACCCCATGCCCTTCTAATCTGAGTCATCCTATCTTTCCTACGGGGTTAAGGAACTAGGCTTTCTCTTCTGTCCATCAGGATCACGTGTTACTACTCCGTTGTCTCTTAGGATTGGTTGATCAGAGTCATATCCCAGTTCGAGTACCTCCAGTGTAGCCTGTTTAGTAATATCTCAGAACCTTGAGTGACGATGTTGAGTATGGTGCTACCCCGCCTTTTGCAGAATGTCTCATTTTGAGCATTTTACTGCCGTTATGCTGTCGGATTCGTCCTAGGAGTTTGAGAGATACTAAGTTTTCTTATGCTACATGTTGCATCCTATAGTTGTTGTTGACCTCGTCCTTGGTTCCGCTTCTCAGGATGTCATCAGTTAACCGAAGTTCTGTTGCTCGTTGCCTGAACCACGGAGGTGGTAGGGATGAGGAGGATCCTCCCGACCAGCCTTCGTTGGCAGAGTTTATGTTAGAGATGGAGAGGAACAAGCATGAGTCTAACCGCTTGTTAGCACGTATCGAGGAGAACACCGCATCCCAGTGCAAAGAGTCAGCGACCATCTATGATTTCATTGGTCTGAAACCACCTACCTTCCATCATTCCATTGAGCCACTCGATGCAGATGACTGGCTCCGTAGTATCACACACAAGCTGCGTTCTGCGAACGTAGCTGAAGGTGACAAGGTCACTTATGCTGCATATCACCTGGAAGGTCCTGCTAGTCTTTGGTGGCAGAACTATGAGGCTGTGCTTCCAGCTGGCCAGATACCGACCTGGAGAGATTTCACTGAGGCTTTTCGCGAGCATCACATTCCTCATGCTCTCATTGACCGCAAGAGAGAAGAGTTCTATAGTTTCACCCAGGGTAAGATGGCTGTTGATGCTTACAATAGAGAGTTTGAGAACCTCGCCCGCTATGCTACAGAAGAAGTGTCCATGGACGCTAAGAAGCAGGCTAGGTTCCGGAAGGGTCTCAACCCCAAGTTGCGTCGTGATCTCCACTTGCACCATTGCAGTACATTCCAGGCTCTTGTGAACAAGGCCATTAATGCGGAGACAGCTCAGCTCACCTACGAGGAGTCTCGTAAGCACACCCGTGATTTGGTTCCTTCCTCTGGTTCTACTTCTCATAAGCGCCGGATTTGGGTTCCGAACTCCGCTCTTCCACCTGGATATGCACCGAGGCCATCTTATGTGGTGCCTCACCCAGTCCAGCAGTATGCTCCACCCAGGCCTATTGGTAGACCGCTTGCCAATGCAGGTCCACATCCAACTTCAGGGACTTGCTTCACATGCGGGAAGCCAGGACACTATGCACGTGACTGCTCTCAAACTAACTATGCCCCACCCTGCCTAAGAAGTCTGTTGGCAGTGGTAAGCCATCACGCAAGATGATCAGTGTCAAGTCAGCTCCCACTGAGCGTGGACGTGTGCATCACGCCTCAGCTAAAGACACTCATGATGATCCGGATGTCGTTCTTGGTACACTCCTTGTCAATTGCCATCCAGCTTCGGTTCTATTCAATACTGGAGCATCTCACTCCTTCATCTCTAAAGGCTATGCTCGTTTGCACGACATGTCATTTTGTGATATGCCAACTCCACTTGAAATCCAAACTCCAGGTTCTAGATGGCAAACTACCAGAATAAGCCATGGTAATGAAATCCTTGTTGACAGACTTGTATTCCTTGCCTCACTTATAGCCCTCAAGTCTACAGATATTAACATCATCTTGGGTATGGACTGGATGACAGCTCATCATGCCAAGATTGATTGTTACACGAGGTCTGTTCAACTCACACACCCATCTGGCAAGTTAGTCACTGTCTCCACCAGAGTTGCAAAGCGTCAACTCTATTCTCTTAATGCCAGTCCTCTTCCAGACCTTGAACATATCCCGGTAGTCCGTGACTTTCCGGATGTCTTTCCAGAGGAACTGCCAGGTATTCCAGCTGACAGGGATGTAGAGTTTGTCATAGATCTTATCCCAGGAACCGCCCCAATCTCTAGGAGACCTTACAAGATGGCACCTTTAGAACTAGCTGAGCTTAAGAAACAACTTGATGAGTCCTTGCAAAAGGGTTTCATCCATCCTAGTTCTTCTCCCTGGGCTTGCCCTGTCCTCTTCGTCAAGAAGAAGGATGGTACGGACCGGATGGTTGTAGATTATCGTCCCGTTAATTTGGTCACGATAAAGAACAAGTATCCGCTCCCCAGGATCAACGACCTGTATGATCAGCTAGTTGGATCCTCAGTATTTTCCAAGATGGATTTGAGGTTAGGCTACCACCAAATCAAGATTAGAAACGGGGACATTCCTAAGACGGCTTTTGTCACTCGTTATGGCCAGTACGAGTACACTGTCATGTCTTTCGGCCTAACCAATGCCCCAGCCACATTCTCCCGCTCGATGAACTCGATCTTCACGGAGTACTTAGACAAGTTCGTCGTGGTTTACCTTGATGATATCCTTATCTACTCGAATAATGAGGAAGAGCATGCCGAACATCTTAGACTTGTGTTAGAAAAACTCAGAGAGCACCGCCTTTATACCAAGTTCTCCAAGTGCGAATTTTGGTTGCCAGAAGTGACCTACCTAGGCCACGTGATCTCTGGTAAGGGCATTGCTGTCAATCCTGAGAGAGTTCAGGCCGTTCTTGATTGGACTCCACCTGAAACAGTTAAACAAGTTAGGAGTTTCCTTGGTCTAGCCAGTTATTGTCGCCGCTTCGTTGAAAACTTCTCCAAAGTAGCCAAACCCCTCACGGAACTTCTCAAGAAATATAAAAAGTTTGAGTGGTCCCCACAGTGTGAGTATAGTTTTCAGGAACTGAAAAGACGCCTGACTTCTGCTCCCATACTGGTGCCACCGGATTTCACGAAGGACTTTGTTATCTACTGCGACGCCTCACGACAGGGACTAGGCTGCATTCTTATGCAGGATCATCATGTGATTGCCTATGCATCTCGACAGTTGCATCCACATGAGGAGAATTATCCTACACATGATCTAGAGCTTGCAGCCGTAGTCTATGCTCTTAAGACATGCCGACATTACCTTCTTGGTAAACGTTGCGAGATTTACACCGATCACCAGAGTCTCAAGTATATTTTCACCCAACCAGATTTAAACCTTAGGCAAAGACGTTGGTTGGAGTTGATCTCAGATTACGACTTAGGGATTATCTACACCCCAGGCAAGGGCAATGTCATGGCTGATGCGCTAAGTCGTAAGTCCTATTGCAACAATCTAAAATGCTCAAGATAAGTGTGAGTGCTGTGGATGGCTTGAGACGGGAATGAATCCATAGTGGTGTATTGAGGTGGTGATTAGTGGACTCGTGTGCGCCCTCTTACCTCAAAGAAGTTTCTCGTAGTCGTAGAACAGGATAGCCACTGAGTCAAAGCTGGCTTGCTGCAACTAAACCCCACACTACCTTCTTGATACAAATGCATGTATGATAGGATCTGATGTAAGTCTTGCTGAGTACCTTTGTACTCATGTTGCTTTATTTATGTTTTTGCAGCGGAGACTTCGGTCTTACTAGTAGTTCCGCTTGGACTTCGACGGGTAGCTTGTACCTCAGCTACGATCTTGCACCCTTGGGAGGGTCTTGTAGATAGTCAGGCTTCTCAGCCTTTTTCTATTGTAGTTGTCTGTACTCAGACATGTAATGCTTCCGTTGCTTGTATGCTCTGAATGATGGGTCATGTGACCCCTATTTGTACTTAATGCTATGTGGCTCTTCTGTGCCTTTTATCTATATGAGTTTGCGTTATGTTGTGATGCCATGTTGTACAGCACATACTTGCATGTTATGCGTACGTGTAACGTGTATTGCTATGTGTGGGATCCGACAATCTAGTTGTTTGTCCTTGGTAGCCTCTCTTATGGGGAAATGTAGTCTAGTGCCTGCTTGAGCCATAGTAGTCCGCTACAGCCCGGTTCACCGCAGTCCTGCTAGCCCAACACTACTGCCCTGGACACTTGACTGGCCGGCATGTGTTTCACATCGTTCCTGTGTTTGTCCCTTCGGGGAAATGTCACGCGGTGACATCCAGAGTCCTGCCTAGCCTGCTACAGCCCGGGTTCCCAGAGTCCTGTTAGCCCAGTGCTACAGCCCGGATTCACACGCTGCTGACCGACACGTTCGATGTTGATTCATGTATGCCTGTCCCCATACGTTAGTGCCGCTTTGGGTTCACGACTAGCCATGTCGGCCCGGGTTCTCTGTCATATGGATGCTAGCGACATTGTCATATACGTGAGCCAAAAGGTGCAAACGGAACCGGGCCATGGTAAGGCGACACCCGTGGGAGTACCGTGCGTGAGGCCGCAAAGTGATATGAGGTGTTACAGGCTAGATCGGTGTGACTTAGAATCGGGGTCCCGACACGGGGTACTTGGCCCAGGAAATCGCCCACCGGCTTCCGGCTGAGGGGCAGATCGTCCCCACCCCAGAGCCCCATGGGAGGGTGGTATTCATTCCCCACTTCGTCCGTGGGTTAGGGTTTCCTCTCCAACCCTTCGTCCGCGGACTCATGTTATACTATGGGCTAGATTTCCATGATCTAGCCCCAAATTCTTTCCACAACATCTCGGCATTCATTGTCGTGTGCGAGGCCTTCCTCCGCATCCCACCCCACTTCGGATTGTGGCTAAAGATCTTCAATGTGAAGCCGAAGGTGGTGGATGGTCAACACGCAGAGTGCGGAGGCGCTATGGTGAGCAAGCTGTCCAACGTCACATGGCCCAAAGGCACTTTGTGGAGACCGTCAAAGGGTGGCAACAGCAGTGGTTCTAGGTCATAGAGCCCCGTGACGCCACCTGGGCCGCGGCTCCCGAATTCAAGTCTGGGGCCCCCAATGCGACTTACCTCCTGGCTAAAAAAGGGCCTGGACTGGGCGTCGTCGGACAAGGTGTCAGCGCTACAGACGCGCATCAAGAGCATGGTGGAAAAGAACATCAAGCTCGTCAATGTGATCCAGGTGATGCTTTTTCGCCGGATCCTTCCTTGCCAAAGACGGACTTGCAATTTGTGGGAGTTCGATCCGGCCAAGCACCAGACCTTGCAACAGTTCTTCGGCTCTACGCACGAAGGCATGTGGAAGGTGCTTTTCAAGGCCAATGAGACGTGGCCGAAGACAACCGAGGGCCGCGGGTATAACCTGCCCATCCAGCCAGTCCGGTAAGTTTTTCGTATTTCCAGGTGTATACTCTACCTGTGCATTCAAGGAAGATGTCTAAGCTTCCCCATTTATCCTTTCAGGGCTGGACAAAGATGGCGGAGCGGATCCAGTGTCCGGCTCCGCTGCCTGAATACCCAGCAATCCCACTTATGACAAAGATGCTGGTTCCGGCGCCCTACCAGGCGCCGGAGAAGAAGGCGAAGAAGAAGGGCCAGGTGGCAAGAAGCGGCCTTGGCCGCAAAGGCACTTCGGACGCAACGTCCAAAGACATCAAAACCCACTCCTCCCCCGTCGAGGACGAGGAGGAGGAGGAAAGCAATTCTCCCCCTGAGGGGGAAGGAATAAAAGGGCGGCCTCCACGGATCTGGAGGCAGAGGCGTCCAAGAAGGGGAGGGTCTCCCTCGCGGACAACTCCGCGTTGGACACTGATAGCAGCTCCGAGTGGCGCCCCAGGGAGAAGCCCCTGGCCGAATCGTAAGTACTCAAAGGCACTTATACACACATATATCCAACTTCTTGACTTCATGGTTTTAATATGTTGAATCATGCGCTGCAGTCCGACCCATGCCCGCCCCCAGCGATCCTCATCTTCGGGGAATTCATTGGATCCAAATGTGATGGACAACGGGTCACTTCTGGCGGCCTCCTCTCCCAAGGCTACGGAGGACGCCGAGGTGTTGTCCCGAAGGACCTTCCCAGGCTGGGGAGAGGTACGGGAGGCCGTCAGGGTGGCGCCAGAGGGTGATACCTCGGCCGCCGGACACATGGGGGAGCAGATCCCCCTGGAAACTGGCGATGGGGGTCATACTCAATTCGGCCCCCAGCCGAATACTATTCCGGAGGCCCATACGGCTCCGGAATCAGGCAAGCAGCCTCCTTCAAAAGAAGGAGGTGCACCTATTCCGCCGGTGACCTTTGTCCATCCAGAGGCACCGGATACTCTACTGGAAGCTCTGCAAAGTGCTTCCATTGTTGAGGAACACCGTATCCTTATGGGTACGATGGTTGAGAGGGTTCAGTCCGCTAAGAGCGGAGTGACCGAAGCCTGCACTAGCCTTCCAACAGTTTTGAGGTATGTGAAGCAATTACGCAAAAAGAATGCCGTAGTATAGACAGAAGCCCCTGAGACTCTATCCGGTGTTCGAAAAGAAAGGCCGGACAGAGGATCGAATAATTTTCGCAGGAGACTTATCATATGTGTCTATGTGAATAAGCAGGCGTCAATGCTGGCTGCGACCTCCCATGCTGCTGAAGTCTCCAAACTGAAGCAGAGTCTGGAGCAGGCCGATGAAGAGCTCGGCCGTGTCACGAAACAGCTAGAGGGCAAGCAAGGTATGCAATGGCCTATGCAGATCTAAAATGATATGAATGTTTTTGTTCATCATGTTTATTATGATGTTTCATAGGAGATGCAGCCGAGGTGGAGTCCCTCAAGAACGCGCTCATCGAGGCCCAGAAGAAAGTGGCGACGGAACAGGCCGCCCGCGAAAAACAGAAGGCAAGGGTCGGTGAGGTTCAGCAGGAGCTCCATGATACGTCTCCAACGTATCTATAATTTATGAAGTATTCATGCTATTATATTATCCATCTTGGAAGTTTAATGGGCTTTACTATGCACTTCTATATTATTTTTGAGACTAACCTATTAACCCAGAGCCCAATGCCAGTTTCTGTTTTTTCCCTTGTTTCAGTGTTTCGCAGAAAAGGAATATCAAACAGAGTCCAAACAGAATGAAACCTTCGGGAGCGTGATTTTTGGAACGAACATGATCCAGGAGACTTGGAGTTGAAGTCAGGGAAGCTTCGAGGTGGCCATGAGGCAGGGAGGCATACCTGCCCCCCTGGGCGCGCCCCTAGCCTCGTGGGCCTCTCGTGGCTCCCCTTACCGACTTCTTTTGCCTATATATATCCATATACCCTAAAACCATCAGGGAGTAGAATAGATCGGGAGTTTCGCCGCCGCGAGCCTCTATAGCCACCAAAAACCAATTGGGACCCTGCCGGAGGGGAGATCCCTCACCGGTGGCCATCTTCATCATCCCGGCGCTCTCCATGACAAGGAGGGAGTAGTTCACCCTTGGGGCTGAGGGTATGTACCAGTAGCTATGTGTTTGATGTCTCTCTCTCTCGTGTTCTTAATTTGGCACGATCTTGATGTATCGCGAGCTTTGCTATTATAGTTGGATCTTATGGTGTTTCTCCCCCTATACTCTCTTGTAATGGATTGATCTTTCCCTTTGAAGTTATCTTATTGGATTGAGTCTTTAAGGATTTGAGAACACTTGATGTATGTCTTGCATGTGCTTATCTATGGTGACAATGGGATATCACGTGATTCACTTGATGTATGTTTTGGTGATCAACTTGCGGGTTCCGTGACCTCGTGAACTTATGCATAGGGGTTGGCACACATTTTCGTCTTGACTCTCCGGTAGAAACTTTGGGGCACTCTTTGAAGTTCTTTGTGTTGGTTGAATAGATGAATCTGAGATTGTGTGATGCATATCGTATAATCATGCCCACGGATACTTGAGGTGGCATTGGAGTATCTAGGTGACATTAGGGTTTTGGTTGATTTGTGTCTTAAGGTGTTATTCTAGTACGAACTCTATGATAGATCGAACGGAAAGAATAGCTTCGTGTTATTTTACTACGGACTCTTGAATAGATCGATCAGAAAGGATAACTTTGAGGTGGTTTCGTACCCTACAATAATCTCTTCGTTTGTTCTCCGCTATTAGTGACTTTGAGTGACTCTTTGTTGCATGTTGAGGGATAGTTATATGATCCAATTATGTTATTATTGTTGAGAGAACTTGCACTAGTGAAAGTATGAACCCTAGGCCTTGTTTTCTAGCATTGCAATACCGTTTACTCTCACTTTTATCACTTGCTACCTTGCTGTTTTTATATTTTCATATTACAAATACCCATATCTACCATCCATATTGCACTTGTATCGCCATCTCTTCGCCGAACTAGTGCACCTATACAATTTACCATTGTATTGGGTGTGTTGGGGACACAAGAGACTCTTTGTTATTTGGTTGCAGGGTTGTTTGAGAGAGACCATCTTCATCCTACGCCTCCCACGGATTGATAAACCTTAGGTCATCCACTTGAGGGAAATTTTCTACTGTCCTACAAACCTCTGCACTTGGAGGCCCAACAACGTCTACAAGAACAAGGTTGTGTAGTAGACATCAAGCTCTTTTCTGGCGCCGTTGCCGGGGAGGTGAGTGTTTGAAGGTATATCTTTAGATCTTGCAATTGAATCTTTTTGTTTCTTGTTTTATCACTAATTTGGTCTATTAAAGAAAACTACAAAAAATGGAATTGAGGGTGCCTCATATGCTTCATCTTTTTAATGTCTTCCGTGGAAATAAGGATTCCGATAATTGTGCCCAATTGCTAGAGGAAGAATGCATTAGAATGTTTGGCACTAAATATTTGAATGATGAGCACGATTGCAATTTTGTTAGTATGAATTCTATGAATACCCATGATGCTAATGATATGCAAAGCCACAAGCTTGGGGATGCTATGTTTGATGAAGATGATATGTTTAGTCCCCCAAGTTTTGATGAGCAAATTTATTATGATGAAAGCATGCCTCCTATCTATGACGGTTATTGTGATGACACATATGCCATAAAGAATAATGATAACCATGAAACTTGTCATCTTGATTTTAATTTTCATTTGGATTATGCTTCACATGATAGTTATTTTGTTGAGTTTTCTCCCACTACTATTCATGAGAAGAAGTTTGCTTATGTGGAGAGTAGTAAAATTTATATGCTTGTGCATCATGAGAATAATGTTTTATGTGATGGTTATATGGTTGAATTAATTCATGATCCTACTGAAAATTATTATGAGAGAGGATCATATGCTTCTACATATTGCAATAATATCAAGTTTCCTCTCTATGTGTTGAAAATCTTGAAGATTTGCTTGTTTCACCTTCCTATGCTAGTTGTTTCATGTTCCCATAAACTGTTTGCTCACAAAATCCCTATGCATAGGAAGTGGGTTAGATTTAAATTTGCTAGTCATATTCTTCATGATGCTCTCTTTATGTTTCAATTCTTATCTTTTAGGTGAGCATCATTGAAATCGTCATGCCTGCTAGGGGCGTTAAACGTTAGCGCTTGTTGGGAGGCAACCCAATTTTTATTTTTGTTTCTTGCTTTTTTTTTGTTTAGTAATAAATAATTCATATAGCTTCTGGTTAGATGTGGTTTTATGTTTTAATTAGTGTTTGTGCCAAGTAGAACCTTTGGGAAGACTTGGGTGAAGTCTTTTTGATCTTATTGTAAAAAACAGAAACTTCAGCGCTCACGATATTAGCTACAACTTTTTACTGGAGAGTGATATTTATTTGATTATTTTTGCAGATGATTAATAGAAAAATTCCTCATGTCCACCGATTTATTTAAGAATTTTTGGAGTTCCAGAAGTATACGTTTGATATAGATTACCACTGACTGTTCTGTTTTTGACAGATTCTGTTTTCTATGTGTTGTTTGCTTATTTTGATGAATCTATGAGTAGTACCGGAGGGTACGAACCATAGAGAAGTTGGAATAAAGTAGATATTACACCAATATGAATTTATTTTCTTATACTAACGGAGCTTACGAGTTTTCTGTTGAGCATTGTGTTGTCAAGTTTTCAAGTTTTGGGTGAAGATTCGATGGACTATGGAATAAGGAGTGGCAAGAGCCTAAGCTTGGGGATGCCCAACGCGCCCCAAGGTAATATTCAAGGACAACCAAGAGCCTAAGCTTGGGGATTCCCTGGAAGGCATCCCCTCTTTCGTCTTCGTTCATCGATAACTTTACTTGGAGTTATATTTTTATTCACCAGATGATATGTGTTTTGCTTGGAGTGTCAACTTATTTTGTTAGGATTTGCTTGCTGTAATTTAGAACAAGGTTTTGCATCTTTTATTTCAATAAAAGTGGCATTGATAGCCTTTACTATGCCTACTTCACAAGTCTACATGTTGCTGTTTCAAAACAGAAAGTTTACCGCTGTTGCAAAAATTCCCTAGAAAACTCAGAATGTGATAAAATGCTGAAACCTTTTGCATAATAAGCTCTGATAAATTTACTACAGTGGGAATTTTCTTTCATAATGTTTGGAGTTAGGGAAGTATGATGAATCTTGCATTCTTTACAGACTGTACTGTTTTGGTAGATTGCTGTTATGTTTACATTGTTTGCATATGTTTGCTTGTTTAATGATTCTATTTGATGATAGGAGTATTAAATATGCAGATGCATTTAGTATGCAATGTTGAATAATAATTTTAGTGATTTGTTACAGTAGAAAATGATAAGGTTTTTGCATTGGTTTATACTAACTTATCTCACGAGTTCTGGTTGAGTTTGGTGTGGATGAAGCTTTCGAGATTTAGGAAACCATGATATGAGAGGAATTAAGGAGACACAAAAGCTCAAGATTGGGGATGCCCAAGGAACCCGAAGATAATATTTCAAGAAGTCTCAAGCATCTAAGCTTGGGGATGCCCCGGTAGGCATCCCACCTATCTTCTTCAATAATTATCGGTTAGTATCGGTTGAGCCTAAGTTTTTGCTTCTTCACATGATGAGTGCTATCCTTGAAATGTCGTTTTATTTTGTTTGCTCTCTGTTTGAATAATATCCCAAGATCTGAAATTCTTAAATGAGAGAGACACTACAAAAAAAGACACATCTGTGACATTTTGGGCCGAACGAAATTTTTTTCTGTCATACATATGACACTTCTATGACGATAATTGTGACAAAACCCGGTATCATCATAGATGTGGTGGGCTCCTACTTCTATGACAAAAAATCATGACAGAAAATGGGCTTTTCGTCCTGCGCGGGCCGGAGATGCAGCTGCATGACATTCTTTGGGCCGTCCATGACGGAAAAAACCATGGTAGAAGCAAGGGGGAGGAAAATTTCGGGGAGTTCCCGGTTACGGTGGGAGGTCGGGGCCCGAGCGATGCGCGTTTCTCTCGTACACGTACGCACGTGTGTGCGAGGCGTTGGCTCTAACTGAACCCGAGCGAGGCGTTGGGCTCTAACTGAACCCGAGCGATTGCACTGCAGGCTACGCGTTACTGAACCCGAGCGATCGATCGATGGCTGTTAACTGAACCCGATCGAGCGATTCCTTCGCTACTGCTGCTAACTGAAGCCAATCGATTGGATGAACAGTGAGCGTTGCGGGGGGTGGATGAACAGTGAGCGGTGGCGTTGCCTCTGGATGAACAGGACCCCGTGTTGTGGAGGGCTGGATGAACAGTAGACGGTGGAGGGGTGCCCGTGGAGGGGTGGTTGAACAGGACCCCGTGGTGTGGAGGGCTGGATGAACAGTAGACAGTGGAGGGGTGGTTGAACAGTAGCCGGTGGAGTAGCGCGCGGTGGAGGCTGGATGAACAGGAGCCCGTGGAGGCTGGAGGAGGTCGAAGGTAGCCCGTGGAGGCTGGAGGAGGTCGACGGTGGAGATGAACAGTATCCCGTGGAGTCCCATTTTGCGGTACGCCACACCCCTCCCAATGAACATGACCCCTGTTTCGACCGTAGGAGGTCCGTTTCGTCCGTTTTGCGGTACGCCACACCCCTCCCGATCAACAGGACCCCCGTTTCGACCGTAGGAGGTC
>NC_057799.1:540413250-540421947 GCF_018294505.1 Triticum aestivum
CCCTCCCGATCAACAGGACCCCGTTCCGAACGTAGGAGGTCTGTTTCCTCCGTTTTGCGGTACGCCAGGCCTCGTTTCCATCGCCTGTTCCGTCCAAGCCCTCCCGATGAACATGACCGCATTCTGTTCCAACCCAGCCGGTTGGCTCCCACGCGTTCCTTTGCCTCCCAATGAACACGGCGCATTCCGTTGCCTCCCCATGAACACGACGCATTCCGTTGCCTCCCCATGAACACGACGCATTCCGTTGCCTCCCCATGAACACGACGACGACGCTGTTTCTCCGTTCCGACCCAGCCATGTACACGATCCCTGGCCGTACGTATGCGCGAGTAGGCGTTCGAGACCCCGCCCGTATGTACACATACGTGGCCGTATTTTCTTTCTTGCACCCTGGCCGCTGTACGTACGTGTACATGCTACGTGCACGCCTCTACATCGACCAGTATGTACGTACACGTTCGCGACCAGAATGACAACGCTACGTATGCTTCGAACATGTGGGTGCCGACTGTCAGGCACTTCCTTGCCTGCGAAGATCTAGCTGGTGGGCCCCAGCAGTTAGGGGGCGAACCTTTTTTTCCCAGATGCACTTCCTTGCATGCGAAGATGTAGCCGGTGGGTCCCAGCAGTCAGGGGGTGAATCATTTTTTTTCCCGGACGCACTTCCTTGCGTGCGAAGGTGTAGCTGGTGGGTCCCAGCAGTCAGGGGGGCGAATCATTTTTTTTTGCCCAGACGCACTTCCTTGCGTGCGAAGATGAAGCTGGTGGGTCCCAGCAGTCAGGGGGAAACGTTTTTTCCGCGAAATACAGTGGCCCGTCCGGTGGGTCCCAGCTGTCAGGTGGAGGAATCATTATTTTCCGCGTAATAGGGAGGCACTTCCTTGCTGCGGCCGTGGACCCATCTGTCAGCCTCTCCATGTACAGTCCACGTCCGATAGAAGTCGTTCCTTGACCACGTTGACCAGGCCGCGCCGAGAGCACCATGGCGGTGGACGACGGCGAGGCCTAGGAAGGGGACGACGCGGAGCCGGGGAAGACGCGGCAGTGGAAGCCCGCGCGGACAGGAGTATGAGGGTTCACTGGTTCGGCTGCGGTGTGAAGCTGCCGTCGCCGCAGGGCCTGGCCAGCGGTGGGAAGAATAGGGGGCAGTGAGGCCTCCGCGGCAGCACAGCCGGCCACGGGAGGCAGGAGCATGCGGCACGACCGGCGCTGCTTTGGGCGGCTGGAGCAAGAAGACCAGAGGTTGAAGAAGCACTACGGCCGTTGGATGGACATCGTACTGTCACTGGAGCTAGAATCGTTCATATTGACTAAGTTGACAAAGCCCTCCGTCCCCGTCAACTTAGTTGGCCCACAAGTCATCCTCCCACTATGGTGGGTCCCAGCTAGCAGGGGGTATTCATTTTTTGTGCGTAATAAGGAGGCACTTCCTTGCGTGCGAAGATATAGCTGGTGGGTCCGACATGTCAGCGGGGGGAATGTTTTTTTTCGCGAAATACAGAGGCCCTTCCAGTGGGTCCTAGCTGTCAGGTGGAGGAATCATTATTTTGCGCGTACAGTCCACGGCCGATGGATGTCGTTCGTTGACCATGTTGACCAGGCCGCGCCGAGAGCACCATGGCGGTGGACGACAGCGAGGCCTAGGAAGGGAACGACACGGAGCCGGGGAAGACTCGGCAATGGTTGCCCACGCGGTGGGGAGTACGAGGGTTTACTGGTCTGGCTGCCGTCGCCGGAAAATAACAGGAGGTGTGGGTGAGTAGAGGAATGGCCTGGCCAACAATGAAGTAGGGTGCGGCGGTGCGGCCTGTGTGGCAGCACAGCCGGCCACGGGAGGCGGGAGCAGGCAGTCCCACCGGAGCTGGCTTGGGCGGCTGGAGCAAGAAGATCAGATATTGAAGAAGCAGCACGGCCGTTGGATTAACATCCAACGGTCACTGCTGCTAGAGTCGTTTGTGGACTAAGTTGACAAAGCCAAATTACACGTCAACCTAGTAGACCCACAAGTCAGCCTCCAAATCTGTCCCAAACAGCATACAGCCCGAAATTTCTAGCTAGATTCAAATTAATTTTAAATCTAAATATACCTTAATTTAAATTCAATGAAATTTTACCCGCACAAAAACAATGAAATTTAAAATATCAAAATCTGAAAGAAAATAGTATTTTGGAACTAATTGCCTGTTTGCTATATTTTTTCATTTTACAGCCCATTTATTATTACTTATAGCCCATTTCTTATTACTTATAGCCCATTTTCTGGGGAAAATGCATCCCTCCTCGTCTTGAAAGATTTTCGGCCCAGCAGGGCGTAGAAAAGCAAGTAGGCCTACGTTGGTTATTCTGCAAAAAACAAAATAGCTGGCTAGCCATTTTCAGAAAGGAAAAAAACAAACTGGGTTGGTCATGTGCTAAACATATGAAATAAAAGCCTGGGCTAGACGGGCCACGGGTCCCGCACAACCCAGTTGATACCCTTCTCCGTCCCGAAAAAACAAAATTACTGTGCGCACTGCTGGGTCCCTACTGTCATCCTCACCATGTACAGTCATCTCCTTATTCCTCTCAGTTGTTGACCATGTTGACAACACCGGAGGGCGGTGCTGCGGTGAGCGAACCAAGGCGGAGGACGATGGTGAGTCCTCGGACGGGAACGAACAGGAGCCGGGGAAGATCACAGCCAGCCGTGGGAGGCGGGAGCAGGCGGTCCCGCCGGTGCTGGTTTGGCTTTGGCGGCTCGAGGAAGAAGAGACTGAAAAAACGCGACAGACATTGAATGTCAATCCAATGGTCAAGGTTGGCACAATCGTTTGTTGACTAAGTGGACACCAAGTAGCATACTTTTTTATATATAGGAAGAAAACTGCGAGGAAAATGCGTTCGTCTGCCGTCCTCCTCACAGGGAACATTCGCCACATAAGTGACAAGCACCCTTGGTTTTCAACCGAGAGGTCTTGGGTTTGAGTCCGAGGAACTCTCAATTTTTTCCTCCTTCCTTCCTTGCAAAAAAGGGAAAGAAAATCAAAGACTTGGGAAGGCGTACAGAACAAGCTAGTGTACCAGTAAAGAGGCGTTGCCAAGTTTTAGAAAAAAGAAAGATGTGCTCCTGTAGCTGGTTCGAATCCAAACCTAGACTATGACTATATATGGTGCTATGCTACTCTGCAAGTAATGAAACTGACATATCCAACGTTCGCTTCTCCTCTTCTCTACTTACTCTGCCTAGCATTAGAAGCTCTGGCCGCAGCAACCATGTCCGTTGGCTGCTCGTCCACCTGCTCTTCAGCAGGCAACAACCAGATATGCGCCAAGTCACCACCCGTACCATCGCCTGTGGGTCTCATCACACCCCCGCCGGCACGCGCACCGCAGCCGATTGCTCATCGCAACCCACTGCCGTTGGTGTGGTGCCATTGCTGCAAATCACGTAGAGTCATCCGTCGCATCTCAACCACAATCCGCAACCCTGGCCGAGTCTTCTACAAATGCCCGAATCATGGGGTAATAATATGTTTAAGTGTTGTTCTGCTGCTGATTTTTTAATAGTTTGCTTGATGATCTTCCAATTTGATTCGTGCAGAAAAGGGAAGATTCATGTGATTTGTATTTCTGGGAAGTTGCTGATGTGGGGGAATGCAACTACGTTGATTATTTGGTTAGCCGAGGAATCCCAATAACAATATGTTGGGGTGTTGGACAAGTAACTGAAGGAACGGCAGAAGAGGAAGATGCAGAGCAGAAGGTTAAAGATGCAGTTCCTCTGATCATGGCCAAGCAACAGATGCTGAATGGCCTTCACAGCAATGAGGAGATGAACGAGCTTGTGAAGATAATGGGCAAAATCGATATGCTCTGTAGGATGATTGTCTCTTTATTTGCAGTGTATGTAGCACTCGTGATGTATTCAGTGGCTACGACATGAGCACTTTGCTGAAACTAGTAATGAATGAAACCTGTGTAGCAGGCTGGGCGTAGTGTTGTGAACATCTAATGATTTCTATTAACGGAAATCAGGGGGTATCCCCTTTTGCTCATATAAATAAATAAATAGCAGAGGCCCTGTCGGGTCAGCTTTGTTCTCATTCAAAGACGTCGAGCAAATTGCAGTCCAACAGCAAACTATGTCATCAAATTCAAGTTTCACAGCCAAATATGAGTACAACTAAACAACAATGTCATCATGTTTTAGTTGTCATACAATCACCAAACACAAATCAGCATACATAACAAGTGATGTTCTCACAGCAAAATACTAAACAACATGTTCATCAGGTTTCAGTTGTCATAGCAAACACAATTTCACATAGTAGATAAAAAAATGTCTTCTGACAGGCAAATATGACAAAAGCAATGTAATCATCATCCGCAGCAGCAGCATCAACATGTTCGCCATGTGTATCAGTCTGAATCATAATTCCCCACGGTGTCATCTTCTTCTTCGTCCTCAACGTCCTCGAACGTTGGCTTCTTCTTGATCAACTCTTGTATGTCCACAGCACGACAGGCAATCTTTTCGCCGGTGTCATTGACGTGATGGTTCTCAAAGATATTAGGAACATCTATGTTATCTTGTACATCAGGAGCAGTGTAAGCATCATCTTGTTGTGCAACTTCATTAAACGAATTCCTCTGCTCAAACCTTTGCAATACTCTCCAGTCATCGCTACGTGCAAATGTGTCTTCCAAGAAAAATATCTGTGTTGCTTGATTTGCCAAAATAAAAGGCTCGTTGGTTTGTACACCGCCTTGACATTGATGGATTTCAAATGATCATCAGCTCTGGGTTTTGCGATCCTGGAAAACAGGTTATACCAACGCCAGCACAACAGAACCACACACCGATGATCCTCGAAACTGGAGATATACTGCAACTGAACAATGTCTGTTATGTTAGCATACATTTCAGTTGTCTCTTTGTCATACGTATCCGTGCTCATGATAGCACTGTTTTGTGTCTTCCTGCCTTCGTCTCGTGCAAGGGTGTTGTAGCGCACATCTCCAACATCGCAAGATTCATAATGTCTTACCCGAGTATCAGGACCCATTGCTAGTGAGTAAAGGGCATCATCAACTGCCTGCCCATCCTCCCACATCTTCTTAACCTATGGTTAGAAAATAGACAAGCTGATCATCTTATGTACTCAATATATTAAAAAAACTGACAGTGCACTTCAAAAGCTTACATGGTTCTTGAACCATTTCGCAAATCCTGCCATAACCAGTTTGTCAATGTTTCTTGGATTTTGCGGCAGTAACTCCTCTTTGTAGATGCTGCACAACATAGTGATCGCGTCAAACATCTAAATATATAAGAATGTGCTGCAAGTTTAGTAGATTACGATGTATAAGCTGCAGTACTGCACTTACTTGATATAAGGTAGTATCTCAGGACATTTATTCAACACATACCAAACCATTTCGTCCAAATCTTTAGGTTTGTCCTCTTGTCGACTCTTCCCTGTAACTCGAACAGAATAATCGAAAACATTGAGCCCGGGATTGTCTTCACCCACCTCTTTGCTAAGTTGATCAGCTGTTTCAATGTATTTTGAGCAGAATGTCAATGCTTCTGTAGCAATGTAGGCCTCTGCAATGGAACCCTCGGGTCTAGCTCTGTTCCTAACATAGCCCTTGAAAGTGCCTAGCCACCTTTCAATAGGGTACATCCAGCCATACTGTACTGGACCTCTAAGTAGTGCCTCATCAGGTAGATGAACAGCCAAATGCACCATCACATCAAAGAAGGCTGGAGGATATATCTTCTCAAGGTCGCATAGGATAGTTGGTATCTTGTCTCTAAGACGCTCCAAAGCATCTATCCTGATATTCCTACTGCAGAGTTCCCTGAAGAATTGTCCCAACTCTGCAACTGCTCTGTATAAGTCAGGGCAGCCCAATCCTCTAAGGATAACAGGTATAACCCTTTGAAGTAGGACGTGGCTGTCATGAGTTTTCAACCCTTGTACCTTGTTTCCATCTGCACTGACTCTCCTTTCAGGGTTGGAAGCAAATCCATGTGGGAATCTCACACGTGACAGGACCTCACAGAATTCTTTTCTTTTTACCTTGTCCAAGACGTACAGAGCCGGTGCCATATCCCGTGGTTTACCTTCATCTTGCACCTGCAAATCCTTTCTAATACCCAGGTGTGTCAAATCAATCCTAGATTTTAAGGTATCTTTCGTCTTGCCTTCAATATTAAGAAGTGTGCCGATAATGCTGTCACATATATTTTTCTCGATGTGCATCACAACAAGATTATGCCGCATATCCAAATCTTTCCAATACTCCAAGTCCCACAAAGTGGACCTGCGGGTAAACAATAATATCTCTTCTACCCTGTCATGCTTCCTTTTCCCGCTACCATTACCAGGATGGTTTCCTGGTGTAATATGCCTGACCTTCTCTAATTCCACTTGCAACTCATCGGCGGTGAGCCTCTTTGGCGCATCACGGTTTTCATGCTTTGCATTGAACACATGTCTTCGGTATTTTCTAGGATGCGGCTTGTCCTTGGCAAGGAAACAGCGGTGTCCAATGTAACAGATCTTGCTAAGTATTGCGTATGACCGCGGATTCCTGTCACAGCGAACACATGCACTGTAACCATGTGGCGTTCGCCCTGACATAGTGCCCAAAGCCGGATAATCATGGATGCACCAAATTATAACAGCACGCAGAAAGAAATCAGCTGGTGGGCTGCTATATAGGTCTCGAGTGAGAACACCCTTCCATAGCTGTTGAAGTTCCTCCACAAGAGGCTCCATGAACAAATCAAAATCCTTTCCAGGACTTTTTGGACCTGGGATGAGCAAGGCCATCATGTAGTTTGATTCTTTGGTGCAGACATTTGGAGGCATGTTGTAAGGGATAACAAGCACTGGCCACATGCTATATGTGGCGCTCTGGTGGCCAAATGGGTTAAATCCATCTGAAGCTAAGCCAAGTCTAATGTTTCTCGGGTCAGCAGCAAACTCTTTGTGTTTATCATTGAAGCTTTTCCACTCACTACCATGAGATGGATGGATCATTACATTCTGATCTCTGTACTCCTGGTTCCTAGAATGCCACAGTACATCCTCTCTTGTTTCAGCATCATGAAACAACCTCTGCAATCTTGGTGTAATTGGAAAATGTCTCGGAACATTATGAGGAATCCTCTTCACAGCATCGCCATCTTTCCATCTTGATGATTTGCATTTCGGGCATTCACTTAAGTTGGCATAATCCTTCCGGAACAGAACACAATTATTCTTACAAACATGGATCATATCATATCCAATTCCAACTGCACGAAGGAAATTCTTCATTTTACTGTAGGTGTGTGGCAGCTCAGACTCATCTGGGAAAGATTTGCGGAAAGCAGCCAACATCGCATCGAATGATTTGTTGGTCATCCGCTCAGATGTCTTCACCTGAAGAAAGGTGACCATAGCTGAGAATACTGACAGCTTATTTCCTGGGGTGACAGCAACATTGCATTGTTCCAACATGCGGGCCCACCGTTTTTCTTCTGCAGGTGAAAGTTCACGGAATGCACGAGCATTTCGTAGCATTGTTTCAATGTTGGTCAAACTCACTGGCTCCGCCACCACCACCTCCTCCTCCTCTTCCACCTGAGCATCAGGCAGATCAAGATGGTGATCTGCTGCTTCCACGTAGTCAATAACATTGACGTTCACAGCTTCACCATGATGAACCCACCTAGTATATGTCACCGACATCCCATACAAGTGTAGATGATTTTGCACAGTTGACTGGGGTCTTGTAACTGAATTCATACAACTGCTACACGGGCAGAGCACATCTGATTTCGGACCACCGTACTCAGCTCTGATAAAGTTCATGAAGTTTTCAACCCCCTCGACATATGCAGCGGAGAATCTTCGAGCAGAAGTTATCCAAGTCATGTCCATCTGTTAGACATACAAATTAGTTCTTCTACTAGATATTACAGGAAAAACATATATGTTTTTTTATGAAGTCCAGAAAAAATACCTAGGTCGATGTCTAAAGCTATGGCAAGATATTTGGACGAGCAGATCTAAGTAACGAAATATATGTAAAGCTAATTCAGCAAACAGATTTGAGTGCCAAATTATGGCAGGCTGTTTCAGCAGTCAATGAGGCCGAGCACACAGCCATCGAACGATCGAAGGCCATCGCAGCAACAAAGATCGAGTATAAAACAGTGTAGAGCTATTTCACCTAACAGATTGGCTACTAGACCATGGCAATCTACGTCACAATAAATATATGGCAGGATATTTTAGCAACTAATCAGCCTTGGCATGCCATCTCAGCTAAGCAGATTGAGTGCAGAACAGGGCAAGGAAGCTTCTTAAGCAGAGCATATTGACAGTAAACTACTTCGGCAAACAGTGAGATTAACAGCGTCTATCAGCTAACATTCAGCGCTACACCGACATGAACGGGGCCTCAGTCTAGAATGCGCGTACCGTGGGAGAAGCTGACCGCCGTGCGTCTCCACACGAATGTCGCAAGCGGTGGCGGCGCTGACCGCCGTGCGCCTCCACAAGAACGTAGCCAGAGGTGGCGGCGCGGCTAGAGGACGGCAGTCTACGAGAGCATATACTGTGGGAGCGAGAGGATCGCCGAACAGCGACGCCGACGTATTGGCGCGGCGGGGAGGGCGGCTTTGGCAGAGCGAATGGAGTGGAGGGGGACAGGGGG
>NC_057799.1:540422244-540458676 GCF_018294505.1 Triticum aestivum
TTATTGGCTAGCTGGCCGAAGGGCGGTTGAATCGGATTTGGGGAGAATTTTTGGGTGTGGGGGGGGGAGGATTTTCGCGCGGTGGGCGGGGGGAGTTTGGCGCATGGTCGGTTTCTCCAAGTGCAGTCCCACATGTCAGTGAAGAGGCAAGCCGAAGCGCGTTCCGTTTGCGTGAGCCGTGTGCAGGACCGAACGTGTGTGGGGTGCAATGCGACCGCGACAGGAGTGCTGTGAGTGTACCGCGTTTTTCCTTTTAAACTAGGTGCTTCGCCCCCTCAAAAAAAATTGTTGCTTTGCGCGATCCATCGATACTACTACTAGTAATCCGGTAATCCCGACTAAAACGGCGCGGTCGGGTCTTTTCCCGCGCGATATGCTGGAGGTTGGCTTAGTTGGGTTTTTTAGGACGAGTAATGCTACACCTACGTAATCCCAGTTACGTAATTAACGTAATGTGAAATGTGTGAGCTGTTGATTGTAGATTGGGGGGAGGGAGGGGCCCACCACCATGAAAATCAGGGGAGGAGAGAGAGAGGCAATTTACGTTAACCCTTTCGTAGGTTCCCGTAGATGTAGAAAGATGTGAAATGCGTGAGTGTGTAGTGGACATACTATTGGAGTGCCTAAGATAATTTGTGTATGTATAGACCCTATGTGTTTATTTTACTTCACATGTTAGATTTGTCTCGGTTCAATAAAAAGCAGAGTTGGTGATGATGGTGTGCCTGTCATCCTGCATATAGGCCGTCCGATCTATATCTAATGGATAGGAAGGAAACTATGACAATTTACCCGCACTCCTCTCCACATTTGCAGAAAAGGCTTTCCCTCGTTCATCCTTTTCTCCCACAAGATCTTGATCTTCCGTGCAACGCACGGGCATCTTGCTAGTATTCCTACAATATGTATATTATTGTGAAAGTTCATATACACCGGCCGAGATTAATGCAAACACGGCAGATTTTCATTAGATTTCGAACTTTTATAGGACAGAAAAATAAAAGAAACCCGACCCTAAACCTATTCTACGGCGGCGACCGACGTCCTCCATCTGCGATCTCTATGTACGGGGGCGGGGTTCAAGACCCGTGAAGTGAAGGTGCGGTCTCCGGCGAGGAAGAGTAGAACACGGGATACGGACCGGCCTGTTGGCACACCATGCCCTGCCGCCTCCCATGCCCTACTCATCCTCAGAGGATTCCCTGACCTCGGCGGTGCCGGACGTTGGACGGTGGCAAGTAGGACGCGTGGCTGACGATGCTACCGTCGTCGGCCGCCAGCGTGGCCACCACTTGTGCGGTCGCGTCCGCGTCCGGCGATGCCGCTATTGCGTCGCGAGAGGCGACTTGAGCGAGGGCGGCGACCTCGAGCTTCATCCCCGAAGACAAGCTCTCCCGCAGAGCATTCACACTTGCGGTCATGGCGGATGTGGTGCCAGGTAGGAGGACGATGCGCTATGGTGTGGAGGTTAGCTGGGCGTTGCCGCTTTAAGTAGCGCATTCCGGTGAGGCCAAGCGCCCGAAGTTGGTTCCTCGGGCACCGAGCCTCCTAACGACGACATACGAACGGACGGCAAGAATGCGGGCAGTTGGCGCTGGCTGGGAACGCACCGCGCGACGGCGCGAGGGACAAGGGTTTTGGTGTGCCAGGGTAGTCAGCTGCGGTCGTGGCAACGTTGGAGATGCCCTTTGCTCACATGCGATCCCCGCATGTCATTGAAAAAGCAAGATGACCCGCAATGGTCTCAAGTCCAGAGGATGCAGTTGGCCGTGCTACACCACTCCGCGGACGCGTCGCGGCGCCCCGTGCATCCTTGACGAGCCAGGTGTTGGGGTGTGTTTGGATTGTGGCCAAAGTGCACCTTACCAAAATTTTGGTCATGACCCAAAGATTGGTCTTTGTTTGGATGGTTGCCATTTTTTGGCATGCCAATGAACTCTAGCCAACTCTAGTTCATTTTTCTTGCCAATGTCGGCCAAATCATGGGCAACCAATACCTCAACCAAAATTTTGGTCATGACCCAAAGATTGGTCTTTGTTTGGATGGTTGCCATTTCTTTGGCATGCCAATGAACTCTAGCCAACTTTAGTTCATTTTTCTTGCCAATTTTAGCCAAATCATGGGCAACCAATACCTCAACCAAAATTTTGGCTACCCAATGCTTTGATGGGGCAACCTTGGGCACAAACCAAACATACCATTGGTTGTGCCACAGCACTAACGCCACCCTCGACACACTGAAACCGACCGTGTCTAGCAACGATATGAGCGTGTCGCTCACCGCGGTCGCCGTGTCCAGAGGCGGTGCTGGAGCTGCGCCCCGTTGTTGGCCCCAACGACCCACATGAACGGTTGTCGGTGGGCCAGCTCCTCCATTGGACTAGTCTGCGCTACGTCGTCCCGACGAGTGTGCCCCATATGTCGGTTTCCCTGTTTTCCCGGCCATATTCGAGCGTCAGTGCTCCGCGTTGCGCATTAGGCCTTTCACTATGTAGGCCAAGCGAGACAAATTATTTTTTTGAGCCGTTCAAGTGTAATTGTGTGGCGTTTGCTTATTTCTCATTCCTCTCCAACCCTCTTCTCCATCGATCATGTCGCCCTCTAGTCGAGTCCATCCTCCCGCATGCCTCATTTGAACATTCCGCCGAGTATCATTCGCATGTACCCACCATATTCCTCTTTCAATAGATCTCCGAACCCCGAGATGAAATCGAGAGGGAACGAGTGGGGGCACGTGATACCTAAGGCGGATTCAAAATTTTGAACCGGTGATCATAGCATCCGCAAATCGTATATAAAGGGTATTCAATGTTCATTTCATTTTTGAACGTACAATATACTCCCCCTATCCTTTCTAGTTTACATATAAGTTTTATGTGTAGTCAAAGTATCTCTACTTTGATCAAAAAGGTATCAACATTCAACAACGCCCAATCAATATTCTTAGATTCGTACGTACTCCTAGATTTGTACTCGAGATGGTTTCCAATTTGACTATTGACAAGATTAATAGTACATGATATGTATAATGTGAAAATTATATCATTGGAAACTCCTTTCACATAGGAATTTGACCGTATGCTTTGTGTAAGTTGCATGTCATATATTATTATTCTAACATTTGGTCAAAGTTAGCCTCGAAAAACGCATTAGACCCTGTATGCTTTGTGTAAGTTGCATGTCATATATTATTACTCTAACATTTGTGTAAGTTGCATGTCATATATTATTACTCTAACATTTGGTCAAAGTACTATAGTGGAAGTGGATCCTCTGACGTAGGTATCCCTGCCTTACCCTCCCTTCGGTCACTTACTGGCGGACCCCATGCTTGCTAGGCCCCGCATGTCAATTACTCAATGGGTTCGGCCACGTCAGGGGATCCTCATCCGTAGTATACTCCCTCTGTTTTTATTTACTTCGCATAAAACAGAGGGAGTGGTGGTATAATAAATGACGCGGGCGGGGGAGGGGGAGGGATGTCGGTTTGCTCTCAACTGCGGTCCCACAAGCGAGCGAAAACGCAAGACGAAGCGCGTTCCATTCGGGGAGCGACGTGGAGGGTCCAGCGTGCCGGGCTGCAACGCGAACGCGATAAGAGCGATGTACAGTCAAAACCGATTGACCGGTCATCACCGGAACCACTATTCACACCAGAACCTTCGCTGCTCGGCCTACGCCAGCCACTGCCCTAAAACCACACCAAATCTCCAGCCCATTCCCCCACCTTTCGATCCCCTAGCCCGCATCAAGCGTCCCCTAGTTCGCCGGAAAGCCATGGTGCGCCGCAAGATCACTTATTACAAGATGCTGACACCGGAGCGCCGCGCAGAAATCGCGGCGGCGGTCGGCGCCACGGACCTCCGTTCCCAAGCTCGCTTTGCGGCGGGCCAATCCCCAAGTTCTCTGGAGCCAAGCTACAAGGAGGAGGAAGCCGATCCAATGTTCATGGCGGAGGTCGCGGCGCAGAAGGCCCCCGATTGGTATGAGACGATGGACGTCGACTTCGTGCCGGCGTCCGAGTCCCCCATGGTGCAGGCGGACCAGCGGTTCAACATGGCGATACTAAAGGAGGACCGGGAGGCAGAGGCTCAACTCGACGCGGAGTGCGCGCATGCCGCTGCCATCAAGGCTCTCCTGCAGGCGGAACCGGATGTCGTGGATGTGAACCGGGCGGCGGAGGCTCAACTTGAGGCGGAGCGCGCAGATGCCACTGCCATCGAGGCCCTCCTGCAGGCGGAACCGGACGTCCTGGACTTGAACCGGGCGGCAGAGGCTTGACTCGACGCAGAGCGCGCAGATGCCGCTCTCATCGACGCCCTCCTGCAGGCGGAACCGGACGTCCTGGACTTGAACCGGGCGGCGGAGGCTCGACTCGACGCGAAGCGCGTGGATGCCGCTGCCATCGAGGCCCTCCTGCAGGCGGAACCGGACGTCCTCGACTTGAACCGGGCTGTGCTCTCGTCGGTGCAGAGCGCCCGCACGCTCCGCTTGAACGAGTAGCTGGAGGCCGAGGACAACCACGGTGCGGAGACACACGTCGGCAGCGACGGCTGGTTCGCGCCAACAGCCAAAGACGACGAGGGCGTCTCTTTTCGCGAGCAGTGATAGTTTTTCTTTATGTTGTTGTTTTTATGGATCTTTTGTTGTGTAAGAACATATATTTGTTATGCAAGTCGCCTGACTTGGGTCAGTCTACCATTTTAGGCGGTTGGATGAATATCCTACGTCTCCTAACCCTTCTTTCCTTCTTCCTCACCTCTTCTTCTTCCCCAACAGACCACCGCACGGGCTGTACGGATACTCCCCAACATGCGGTTGGATATACTCTATGAACGAAAATTATGTGTCAGCGATAGGATGACTGAGTTTGGTTTGTTCACATGCGACAGCACGTGTCAGTGAGGGTGCGTTCCCTTGGTTGGGTTTGCGGCGTGTAGGAGCGACTGTGTGAGGGTGCGGTGCGACCGCGACGTGCAGGAGCGACCGTGTGAGGGTGCGGTGCGACCGCGACAGCCGTGCGCAAGTGTACCTCCTTCTCATTTTGAAAACTTTAGGCAAGCTTGGCAAAAATGTGTGGCGAAGTTTGGCAATGCAAGGCCTAGACCCAAACAGGATAAGTACGTACGTACTAGGAGTACTAGTGTTAAAAAAGAAAGGCGGGGTTTTCCTTCACGGGATTTAATCGATACAAATCCTCGTTTCACGTCTCAATTAATGCGTATTTTTTCTCCAAAGACCAAAGAGCTAACCATCTCACTCATCATCGCTTGATTAATGCAGCGCCATGCAAACCAACCTTCTCACTTCCGCATGCATGCAGGGGATATTAATGTCCTTGGTTGCTAACCCCATCAATTTTGCCTCGATTAGTGTTAGTGGCCCTTTGCAAATTGTAATTTTGATATACTGGCCTTGTGTACAAAAAAATGGAGGTAGTAACTATATTTGACTTCCTTCCCCATTGCGGTGACCTCGACGATATCTTTTTTTTGGTGGTTTGGCGAAGTGTGTTCGACGGAGAACACCATTGAGGGAGACCACGGTAAGTCGTTCGCAAGTGCCGCCTGGAAGCCGAGACAACCGCCTTATTTGCATCCAGGAAGTCCTTTACTAGTACTACTAGTAGTACTAGTGCGGTGAGATGGTTTCTCGAAGAAGACGATGGAGAAGCGGAGTCAGCGAATAGTGAAATGATGGTTGCTTCGTCCGTGCTTTTGTGATTTGACGCCTCACTGCTTTGTGATTTGTGATAGAAGGGACAGGGGAGTAGACTCTATGCTCTATACTGTACTACATGCGTCCAAGCATGGGAGAAAGAGGAGAGACGTTGCATTTTTCTATTCCTTCAATCAATCAATCAGGGAGCTTCGGTTCCATCTTTTTGGCTTTGGCAACACCGTCCACAATGGTTCCCACGATGCCAAAAGCTATTTTCACATTTGGCTACACATTGTGGATGCCCTTAACCCGTACCAGTTGGTTTTGCTCCTGTGTTCTATCTATATAAATCTCAATTATATTGATCTAAAAAATTATAGAATCAAGATTAGTAAAAAGGAGGTGATTTTGTCGCGCGGATGGCGGGGGATGTTTCTTATTTGAGCAATGCTACATCCACATAATGGTTTACATAAAGTTACGAACTGATGTGATGTGGGACTATTTGATTGGATTAAAGGAGAGGATTAGGCCCACCCCACCTGAAAATAAGGCGGGGCATATATAGATTAGATGGAAACTATACGTAGCAGCTACGTAGCCCTTTGTAAGTCTAGGATTAGGCTTCTTATTTTCGGAGGACGTTGTCCTGGCGGTTTGCTAACATGCGGTCCCACGTGTCAGTGCTTTACCAAGCCGATCCGCGTCCCACATGAGGCCGAACAACGGCAGAAGCAACACGTGGTTAAGTTGAAGAAGACGAGGGAGAAGCGGATTCAGAAACGAGTGAAATGATGTGATGGTTGCTTCGTCCCTCCAACTTAACTGCGGGAAAGGTGCAGCTTTGTGATTTGACGCCTCATTGCTCATTACTACGTCGGCGCCATGACTGGGGTGCTTCACCCCGGCTGCTCTGCACTGTATTCCAGTATGGCACGTGGACCCGGTAGCTTGATGTCCCACATGTCGGCGAAAGGGACTAGAAGATTTATGAAAGCGAGCGCTCCACTCTTACGACGGAGGAGTAGACGACACGACGGCCCAGTGAACTGTCACTTGTAGTACTATATAGTACTATAGTTTTGCTGTTTCGCACGATCCATCGATACAAACCCGATTAAACAGGAAAGGGCGGGATTTTTCCCGCGCGGTAGATGATACTGGCCATACATTTCAAAGGCAATTTTAATGTATGCAAACTGAATAATTATAAGTAACAATATGATATCTAGTAAAACTAAAAACAGATATGATTTATTGTGTCAGAGTGTAGTAGTAGTGATGTATTGCATAGTTGTTAGATGTAACATGCGAGAACGTGTAGAGATGTAGTTTTGGAGGGCCTACAGAGAGAAAAGCGTAATACGATCACCGAACTTCAGAATAAGTTGATTACAGTCACTATATACGTTTTGCGGTGATTATACGGTCACTTGCTCACAGTTCAGCATCGGATTGCACTCTGTTGACCGGCCAAATAGTCTACGTGGCGCCATGTTGACTAGTTAAATTGACCATGTTCCTTGTGGGTCCCACCTATCAGTTCGCATAGGCAAAAGGTCAGATGAACACAAATTTATGCAGGCGCGACAAGGCTCCAACCCGTGCGCTGGAATCACCTGGTTGTGTATGTGTATGTCAGGGCCTGATGTGTGCGCATGCACGTGTAGGTTGAGCACTTGAGCGTGAGAGTGTGTGTTGGTCGTGTGGTGTACTGGTGTGTGCATGCATGCGTGCGTGTGTGCGTGTGAGTGTTGCGTGCGTGCGTGTGAGTGTTGCGTGCGTGCGTGGCTGCGTGTGTACGTGTGAGTGTTGCGTGCGTGCGGGGGTGCATGTGTTTGTGTGAGTGTTGTGTGGATGCAGTTCGTGTGCATGAGTGCGTGTGTGTATAATCACCACACCAGCTCATGTGTGTTAAAACAGACGGCTCAGCATACCAATACAAGGCCACCTTGTCCGCTGTGCCCACGGTCATGACTTCGAACCACCGTCCGAATATTTTTTTTGTCGTTTGTTTTCATTCTTACTAGCAAGGTGCCTGTGCGTTACACGTAACATCAAGATGCATTTGTATGACTTGTTTATCTTGTGAGAGAAAAGGATGAACGAGGGAAGGCCTTATTTGCAAATGTGGAGAGGTGTGTGGGTACCTTTTTGCAAAATTGCAATAGTTTCTTTCCTATCCGTCAGATATAAATCGGACGGCCTATATTGCAGGATGGTAGGCACACCATCATCACCAGCTCTGTTTTTTATAAGAGTGTATTTTATGTATTTTATAAGAGTGTAGATGTAGAGTAGATACAAGTCGACAGGTGGGCACGATGGTAGTGAGATAATGTGATGCAACACTAGAGGTGCCACGTGGAGCGTTTAACTGGTCAACTAGTCATGTCATGAGCAAATACAGAGTTGTACGGTGAGCCCGTGACTGTATAATAACCACTAAACGTAAATGGTGACCGTAATGAGTGGATTCTGAAGTCCAATGTACGTATCATGCTTTCGCTTCAAATACAATGATCGTCATTACATATATCGCGAGAGAAAGATGAAACGTGCGTGAATTTTCTGGGGGCTTACTTTTAGAGGACCTGGAGATAGTTTTGTGTGCATACGTGAAAGGGGCGTACAGGGAGGTATGCGATGGAGAGAGAGATGCTCTTCGTTTCTCTTTATTATGACTAACTTTGTATATAGTATAAAAATATACAAATTCACAGTGCGGAATAAATATCATTGTGGGCACCATGCAATGCAAATTAGCGTTCGTACTCCTCCATATAACTTTGTAATGTTGTATATATGTAGAAACTCTAAAATAATTTTTTGGCCACACTTTATTCAAAAGGAATGTTGTATGCGAAATAAACGTGAAGAGAGGGCTTTTTAGATCAAAGGGGTACGTGATGTAACATGTGTGAATGTGTAGTTGATGCATTTGGCAGGGCCTAGAGAGGTATGTGTGTGTATTACATATTCGAGAGAGGCATGGATAGAGGGGCCGACGGGGGGCGTGGGAGAGATATCACGAGAAATGAGAGTGGTCTAGAGAGAGAGACGAATATGACGTCACGACAAGAGATTCCATTCCCTTGAGTGCGTATATGCAAGGGGGGAGGGAATAGAGGCACCAGGAGAAATTTTCTGTGTGTGTGGTGTTTGTGTTGGTATGTGTGGGTGTGAGAAGATAATGAGACGTGGGGGCAGAGGGTGTGTCACCGCGTGAGGTCCGGTGGGTCGAGGTGAGGCCCTTCGTTCGGTTCCATCCTGCGCCACATTGGTCGGCCCGTGACGCATTTAGGAAGACCCATGGATGACTAGTCGTACAAGACAAAGATAGAAAAATTGTGAAGGACTCTGTGTCCACTGACAAAGCCAGCTAGGATTTGTAACCCTAGGTTCTCGGACTAAGGTAACCCCTTTATCTCTGATATTACTATTCATCCAACCTAATTTTAAGGGGCATCCTACAGAATGCTCTGCTAGAATCGTACTCATCGATTAGGAAGAGAGGTGTGAGACAATGCGTGAGAGACAGGCGTAAAGATAATGTGCGTACATGAGACACGTAGGCAGGTCCATGTATATAGAAAGGGTCGATGAGGATTGTGCGTGTGTATGTTTGCGAGAGGAAGAGTGCTTGTGATAAAGGTTAGTGAAAACAGTTGTAAATGGTTATGAGAGGGAGGGAGGGTTATATCTAGAGCATGTGTGCGAGAAAGACACCTCGGGAGAGAGTGTGTGAGCATGTGTGAGAGACCACCGATGGAGAGTGAAACTACACGTAAAAGGCTGCTCTATAAATTGATTAAAGATATAAATTGTATCCAAATATTAGGATGGGATCATGATATTTGCCATTCGCGTAAGGAGCGGTCATTGATCCATCAGACATCTAGATTCTATCGAATTTGAGCATGTCTATGTTATTATTCGACACAATGTATCCACATAGTTAGTATTTTGAACTCCAGACAATGCATCGCTTTAGCAATCGAATATAAACGTGAGTATAGTTCATGTTGTGTGTGTAAAGCACATTATACATACGAATGTTACACAATGGACATTATAAATAGCTACCTATGAACTAGCATACATTTGAATTCAACTTAAGGTGGTTTAAAAAAATCGAATTCAACATGAAGTCCATTCAATTATTTGAATTTGATATCATGGCATTTGTAAACCATACCTAAATTATGGGGGCACCAATCTTTGCTCTGATTTTGTACATAATAGCATATGTAGTCGTGTATAAAATAGATTCAAATTTAGCTCCTCCATTCCAAAATAATCGTAGTTATAGGATTTTCAAGTGTCAAAATTTCAAAAAGAAGCAGATAATTTAATGAGGTTTTCAAACATACAAGGTCAAATATAATGTTGTCTATTTAGGTCAATCCTCATAGTTCAAGAGTACTCTAAACGTGAATGCTTGTGTTTCAAAATTTTGAACGAAGCGCCAAAAGAGCCTCTACTCGCCCGAAACCGTGCGAGACCAATGTTTGGTAGTACAAGGAAATTACTTTTCTAATAACTCCGACCCGTGAAACCTACCGGCCCGACGTCCAAAGGTCTAAACCGGGGTAGGTTTGTAGCTTCATCTAGACGCCACGCAACCGCATCCGAAAAACATTCATACACAATGGCCGCCTAAGCACACATGTGTGCGGCCGAAATCGCTCCCGCCCACTATTTGGGACACCTGGGATTACCATCCTACCCTCAACCCGCAGTAGGTCCAAAATTTAAGAGGGGGTAAAGTTTGTACTTTCGCAAATTTTAAACAAGCGTGTCCCATCTTCTGTTCAAAAAAGCCAAAAACAAGTGCATCCCAGACCGAAACATGGTTCCCCCCCACCCGTCTGATTCCCCATTTGTACTCCGTGGGCGCCAAAACTACCTCTCTACCAGCCGCGAAACCCCTGCGTCCTCCGTCCGCCACCCCATCCCACCCATCAACCGCCGCCCTCCTCCATCATGCCGGAGCCGATACCCCGACGTCGTCGTCCACCGCAACCTCAACCGCAACGCCCTCCACGGCTAGTAGTTGAAGCCGAGGCCGAGCCGTCCGTACCCGAGCCAGTTCAACCACGCCGTCCTACGCCTCACCGCTACCGCTCCAACTTCGCCACCCTCCACCGCACCGGAGCTGTTCCTGCTACGCCGTCCTTCGCCGCCTCGGATCTGCTTCCCCTCCGCCGACATACAGCCACGGCAACACAGTCAACAATTTGGCCATGGGTTCGTCCAAGCCTGCACCCTCTAGAACATCGGTTTCCCCGGTAAAAAGAAGAAGATCGGCGCGAGATGTGGAGGTGACCACACCGGCAACCGAAAAAGGTACTCCTCTTCCCTTATTCATGCAAATCTTATGTCTCTGCTTGCATGGTATTCATCCCACAGAAGACACTAGTTGACCGCTTCTTCTTGATACTAGATGTTCCTAGTAACTCGCGATGCACAAGGTTTCTCCTCATGTACTATTTCACCTTAGCTAGAGGACCGTCGCCCCCCTGAATTTCAATTTCTGGCCAGTTGATTCCCAATTAACGGAAGCATTCCCCGGCGTAACAGGCGCTAGTACGCCTATTACGCGGGGGAAGCAGCGCCTTGGTGTTTATCTTAGGGGCGTGTGCGTCCTAGAGCTACTGGCGCCCGATCTGGAGGTCGGCCAAGATTAAAGGGATGGCCTGGGGGCGCTGCCAAGCACGGCGGTGGTGTGACGTCGATGGGAGGGCGGGGCGGCGACGGCAGGGGTCTGGGCCGGTGGTCGCTGGCGGTTCGAGAAAGATCGTCAACAGTGACTGGCGGGAGGTAGACGAAGGCCATCTCCCCGTTCCTTATAGATCGAACGGTTCATTAAAAAAATTGACTGACCTATTTATTTTCAATCGACTGTTATCTTAGATATGACCACATGTGGTGGTGCGCTGGAGGAGTACCTGCATTTCCTGTGCTCATATATTACAAAATCATACGGAGTAGAATCTAATTTTGTTTGCCATGCAATGTTGTAGAGCTATCATATGTCTCCTGTCATTTATTTTTCAGCCACCTGCTATCTGCTACTTTTACAGTGCACTAGTTCTGCACACACTTCACCCTTACTCTCACAATTGTGTTTTTATGCAAGGGTATTTCAGACTCTACTGCCATGAGAGAAGCCAAAAAGAAAAGAGAGAAGTCGCTCCAGCTTCGTATGCGGGTAGGCAAGACACGTTACAGCGCTATAAAGGGTGCAGTGTCAGCAGATGGAGACGGTAAACGTAGCTCTGGAGTTGATGACCTTGCTCGCAATGAACCACCATCCCAGGTGCTTGCTTTAACTTCGCGGTGTCGTATGTGGTTGCATGTTCCATATGGTGTCTAGCTTGTATTCGAAAGGCCGAAGTCAGTAAGATAAGGAAAGATATTTTTTTTACATGAACCACCATCCCGTGAGCACCAGAAGACAAATAGCTAGTCAGGGCACTGGCCGAGCCAGTGACAAGCCCAGCAAAGATAGGCATCACCTGGAAGCCAACTAAAAAGCTGCGATGGTGGCGAAGCAGCCCACCTCCCACCAGGCTCTCAGGTCCTAGATGATCATGCTCACCACTCCAGCCGGATGTCTAGCTTGTATTGCTTCCAATTTGGTTAAATTGCATATGCTTAGCTTACACATTATACCTTTGAATATGACATACCTTTCTGTTTTTGGTACATACTAGTACATCTGTGTATTAACCATGTTCTTACATCAAACTAATGGTCTTGTGTATCCCTCATCAATCACTTATGACGAGGCAGGCAGGCAAGGGGACTACTCCTCATTTAAAGAATGCAGCGTCAGCCTCCCGACATGATTCTCAAGAAACAGAAATGCTAGATGAAGATAGTAAACGTAGCTCTGTAGTTGATTACAGCATTTCCCCTACACTAGCATCATAGGTGCTTGCTCTAACTTGGCAGCGTGATATGTGGTTGCATGTTGCATATGGTGTCTAGATTGTAATTCTTCCAATTTGGTTAAACTGCATGTGCTAGTCAGCTTAGCTTATACATTATACCTGTTAATGTGACATGCCTTCCTGTATTTAGTACATAGTACATCTGTCTATTAAGCATGTCCTTACATAAAACTATTGTTTCTTTTTGTATCCCGCATCAATCAACATGACGAGACACCTTTAGTATATGCAGTGCGATATTTGTTGCATCTTTCATATGATTTATAGCATGCACTGCTTCTACTTTGTTGAAATTCCATTTATGATGGGACGCTTTTAACTTGGCAGAGTCATATTGGTTGCATCTTTCATGTGGTGTCTAGCTTGCATTGCTTCTTATTTGCTGGACTGGTTTCTGCTTAGTTTACACAAACAGTTGTGAACATGCCATGCCGTCCTGTTTTTCGTACATATTCCATCCTGGTATCATGTGTTTGCCTTACATCAAAGTAGTGATTGTCAGTATCATGCATGAATGAGTTCTGAAGAGAGAATTTTATTGCTTATTCTTGTCGGTTTTACTTGACAATTCAAAATCAATAAAGCGGAAGGAAGTTAGCAAGGCAGCGGATAAAGGTGCTCCTTCCGAACGGAGGGCCTCTACAGTTTCTACTCCTCCACACCCCCAAGATGATTTCCAAGACAACACATGCATAGACACTCAACAAAGCTGTGTTTATGATGAGCACGTCTCCCCTAGTGCAGCATCACCGGTGCTCCCTCTAACTTGGCACTGTTATATGTGGTTGCATGTTATGTGTGATGTCTAGCTTGTATTGCTTCTAATTTTGTTGAATTCCATCTGCTTACTTTACACATTATACTTGAATAAGACATGTGTTCCTATTTCTAGAACATACAATATCTGTCTATCACACCATGTTCTTACATCAAATTACTACTGTTGTGTAACCTGCAATAATCACTTATCATAAGGCACGTTTGACTTCGGAGTGTGATATAGGTTACATCTCACATTCTTTTCTAGCTTGTACTACTAATTTGTTGAAATGGCACTTATGACGAGACCGTTTTAACTTGGTAGAGTGATATTCGTTGCATCTCTCATATGGTGTCTAGCTTTCATTGCTTCTAATTTGTTGAAATGCCTTCTCCTTAGTTTACACATCATAAGCTGTGAATATGCAATGATGTGAATATGCAATGTCACTAATGACGAGAGACCTCTAACATGGTAGTGTGATGTTGTTTGCATCTTGCATATGATTTATTTCTTGTACTGCTTCACATTTGTTTAAACGCCATTTATGATGAGACACTATTAACTTGGCAGAGCGATATTTGTAGCATCTTTCATATGGCGTCTACCTTCCATTGCATTGCTTCTAATTTGGTGAAATGTCTTCTTCTTAGTTTACACATCATAGTTCTGGTTATCTCTTCCGTCCTGTTTTTCATACATATTACATCCTCCTATCATGTGGTTGTCTAACATCAAAGTTTAGTTCGTCTGCATCACGCATCAATTTTTTCTGAAGAACTAAATTGTTATTCGTTTTTCTTGTCGGCTTGACTTAACATGGCATAGAGAAAGAGGAAGAAACACAGAATGGCAGGGAATGATAAGCGGATGAATCCTGCAGATTCTGCTGGTACTGATGGTGCAATAGAAGGTCAAAGTCCAGCGGAAAATTCTACAAACACGGCATCCCATGCTACACGAGTTGCCAAAAAAGCCAAACAGAAACAAATAGTTGCCACCAAACAAGCAGAGACAGCCCTAGTTCTTGCAACACCTACCACAGTACTACCAGCTGCATGACCTACTCGTGCGTCAACTGAGCTAGCAGCACGTTCCCAAGCTCCCTTGCCACCTGACACTACTTCCCAAGCACTCTTGACACAAGCCGAGTTGGCAATATCAAATGAACCTTGTGAGCTTCAACAGCAAGAAGGTAGTTGCTGGAGTCAAGTTACAGTTGCTTGCTTCTTTATATGTAGTCTCACAGTTTGATGTACACTAACACTTCCTATGTTCGTTCTTGGACTAGCACCTAGGCGCAAGAGGAAACAAACATCAGGGATAATGCTCGATAGGTTAACTAAATCTAGAGGAGGAAGAATGGAGATCCGTTTTGAGGCATGTTTAAAAAGGCCACGTGATGCTACAGAGTTAGCCAAGTTAGTATCAGAGGCAGCGGTTGCCGTTAGGTGTCATGTACGTATCCTCCCAACATGGATTCAGTACAGGAATGACAAAGACGAAACCCAGTTCAACACCTTCCTCGACCATTTATCTGTAAGTATGGTTATGTATGGAAACTAGTAATATCGTCTTGCTCTGTCCCATACTTTCTAGGTTGCTGATAATGAGACTCCCATAATTTTCAACAGATGAGGTTCAAGTTGGATAGCCAAGATGATGCAACTAGACAAGCTTGCACCCATGTTTTCAAGTCTGCTCTGCGACAGTATCGGTATAACTTGAGGCAAACTCACTTTGAAGGCAAGGCTAACAGTGAACTTTCCCAAACATCTCTAGTGGAAAATATATCGGATGAAGACTGGAGGGGCCTTGTTAAACACTGGTTTGATCTGAAGTATCAGGTACATTATATATATGTGATCAGATCACATGTTGAAGTCCTATTTACGCATGTGCCACACAAATCTATCTTCTTGTAGGTGAACTGTTCAAAGAACAAGGCCAACCGTACGAAAGTGAAATTCCAACAGACGACAGGATCTCGTAGCTATATTGCACACTACGAGGCTCTTGTAATTAGCTGCTGTTTCACTCTTTTCGCTGTACCATATTATCAGATCTATATTGACTTGTTCGAAATGCAGAGGAAAGCCCGTAAGGACCAAAAAGTACCTGAACCAAATGTTGTGGAAATCTTCAAGGACTGTCACACCAGCAAGAAGAAGGGCATGACTACACCAATCAAAGCCGCTGTTGTAAGTCCTTAATCCTCATGCCTTTTAACTACTACTTACTCTGACTTGTGCCTTGAACTACATGGTTTGCAGACAATGCCTATTACTCTTTTCAATTTTATACACAATTGTCTTAGCGTATCATTGCACCTTACAAGGTTTAAAAGAGAGGAGTGATATTCCTTTGATCTTGACCCGTAATCTAGTTCCGTGCTGGACTTGCCCACACAACGTTACAATTGCCTGTTTGTCTGTTCTCAGTTGTTTTGTGATATGAATGATGTCATACTATGCTTACCGTATTATAAACTTCGTCTCTTTATCCTTAGCCCTCAATACAATGTGAAGAAATAGACAATACATTAGCGATGGTACATGGTCATATGTTTGGAACCTGGTTTTATTATGTACTTTGCAATAAAATACAACTAATACTTTACATGGGTTCACCAGAATAAGTTCTGTATATAGACCAAAGCTATTTTGTTTGGTTTTGCTGCCTCCTTAATATCTTCTGTTCTGGTACTACTAATGTAAAACCTCAACTTTTCAGCAAGCTATGGAAAAAATGGTGGAACCGCCACCTTCTGAAGGTGGCGAGGCAACTATAACCACAATGTCAGCTCTTGCTGCAGTGGGTCAGTACCTGTCCACTAACAGTGCCAAAAGCACGTTCCTGTGTAATACTGGGTTGGTTGTTAAGGCAATATCGTCCAAACTGCCTCATGATCAAGATATGCAAGCTCAAAGCAATGTTGTATCTGCGCTCCAGACACAAGTCCATTCCCTAACAGAGACCCTTTGTGAAACAAGGAGAAACATTGCTCAATGTCGTCAAGATATGCATGGTTTTGAAACCAGACCATCAAACATTTGCTATGTTGTTCAGGAGCCTAGGGGAAATGAAGGCGAGGGTTATGGTGCTCCATCAGACAATACAGCATGAAAACGTAAGAGTCAGGTCAAATGAACTGAGCTTCTGAACTTCTGGTGGTGCATTTATCTGCTAGACTGTTAAGTTTTATGCCAACCTTCCTTTTGTTATATAGTTGTAATTTGTTTTGGTGCGATACAAAATTTATTCTTAACGTGCAGCCACCGGCTGAAGAAAACAGCAAGCCATTTTTGTATAGTGTAGGGTGTTCCCTATATTTGCACTGGTGGGGATCTTTGATGCCGAGTGGATGTAATATGTGCAATCGCCTTAATAGCCTAGCGTTAGTTTCGGCCTTATTTATTTCCTAGTCTTCTTTTTCCCTGGTTTGCTAGTGGCCGCAACTACCATGGGCCATATACGGGCCGTAGGATCCATGGGTCTCCTACGGGCCGTCGATAAATGGGCCTGTAATCGGTGGGCCTCGGGCCGTCGGATAAATGGGTCTACATGGGCCGTAATCGGGCGTAATTGGTATCGGCCCAGCACGGTAACAGACCGTTAACAGGCCGTAGGACAGCAAAGGCTTAATTCTGTCACAGGCATAACGGGTCGTTAATGGGCCAGAATATAGGACGGGCTGGAAACGGCGCAACGGGTTAACAGGCCAGAAACGGGCCGACTTTTGCCATGGGCCGAATTTGGCCCATTAGGGTAACAGGCCAGTAACGGGCCGACTCTTGCCATGGGCCGAATTTAGCCCATTAGGGGAACAGGCCAGTAACGGGCCGACTCTTGCCATGGGCCGAATTTGGCCCATTAGGGGAACAGGCCAGTAACGGGCTAGAAGTAATCGAGGGCCGAAAAGGAGCCCAAGAACGTATGGGCCGTCAATAGGCCGAAAGCTAACACGGGCTGGAAACGGCCCATGTAAATCACGGGCCGTTTACGGGTATAAAGAAAATTACTGTTCATTATGGGCTAGAGTCACCGTGGGCCTGTAAAGGGCCGAAAGATACGAAGGCCTCATATGGGCCGAAAGATGTCGTGGGCCATACATGGGCTGGTGTTATATTCGACGGCCCACATGACGTTGTTGGGCCGATTTCCTTTAGGGCCTAACGGGCCGTGAGTTAACGGGTCGTAAAATGGGCTATTTGCGAAGAGACCGTTAACAGGCTTTTCATGGGCCAGCCCGTTAACTTTTGACCAAGTCAAACGGGCCGGCTTTGTAAGCTAAATGGGGGAGTGGTGGGCCGTGGCACGTGTCGACATATCATAGGCGCCTATCTGACCCACTGACGAGCTGACACGTGTTTCATCCGGCCAATAAGAATTTTACACGTGGAAATTTCCCATTGGTCAGGGCTGTTAACGGGTTATCGGATCCAAAACCCGACCCGATAGCTTAACGGCGTTCTGTTACGGTGGATGCCACGTGTCGGTCACCCTTGACGAAAGCACTTCTGTGACGCGCGATTTATCGTCATGGAAGTGGACACTTCCGTGATGATAATTTTGGTAATGTCATGGAACACTTCTACGACAGCACAGGTATGACTATCTTGATTCTGTCATAAAATCATCATGGATATACATGCATGACAAAAAACACGACCTACTGTGACAAACACGTATCATCATGGAAGTGTATTTTTTTTGTAGTGAGAGTCTTCACAAAGCTACATAATTATTTAACTATTCATTGATCTTCACTTATATCTTTTTGGAGTAGTTTGTCATTTACTCGTGTGCTTCACTTATATCCTATGAGTAAATAGTTGAATGATTTGAATATCATAAATCTGCAATTATATATGTTTCATATGCTTATCCCATGGGGAGTAATGACTTCACATATAAGAAGTAGAGGTGGTAAATTTATTGAAGGTTAGCAAACATTGTATTGGTCACTTAAACAATTCATGAAAGAATATTGAAGGAAGAGAGATTTCACATATAAATATACTATCTTGGACATCTTCTATGATTGTGAGCCCCATTAATTATTTTCAAACCTGAGCAAATTAGTTGAAGTTGGACAAGGAAGACAACATAATGAGTTATGCTTGGGTATATTTGTATAGAAGTTATACTATTGTGGATCCTCTAACATGTGGTGCTTGCTATTTAGAATCCTTTGCTAGCCAAAATATCTGTACTAAGCGGGAATACTGCTTGTGCATCCAAATTCCTTGAACCAAGTTTCTTCCATGAGTGTCCACCATATCTACCTATATGCGGTATTTACCTGCCGTTCCAAGTAAATTTGCATGTGACAAACTCTAAACCTTCAAATAATAATCTGTTTTGTATGCCCGAATCGCTCATGTAGCGACTAGGGGCTGTCAGTATCTTCCATGCTAGGTGGGTTATTCTCACGATGAGTGGACTCCGCTCATCATTCATGAGAAAATGGCTGGTAACTGGGATGCCCACTCCTATGATCAAAAGATCAAAAACAAATTCGCAAATAATTTAAACAAAACTCCCCCAGGAATGTTGATAGTTGGACGGCAACCGTTGTTTCGGAAAAGCCATGGAGTGTGAATGTTGGTGGAGGGGGAGTAAAAAATTTACCTTTCTGCGTGGGAACCGCCTATGATGTATCTAGTATGGAAGATATTGGGAACTCTTGGTCGTTATGTTGACAATGAAAGCATACCACTCAAAATTATTTTCATCTCTGTTTTAGCTTCGAGCTCTGGCACCTCTGCAAATCCCTGCTTCCCTCTGCGAAGGGTCTATCTTTTACTTTTATGCAAGAGTCAGCAGTATTCCTTCTCATTCCAACCTACTCTTTAGTTGGCAAGCATCATGTGATGGAAGATCTAAGCATATATGGCCATTCAAATATATTTGTTCATGAATTATTATTGTTGACAATTATCTATATGATAAATAAGTTGGGAGGCGAAACATTAAGCCCCTATCTTTCTCTGTGTTCCATGGATGCTATTTGTTCTCAAAATATGCTTTGAGTGGTAGCAATCATGGAAGACTATATGATAGTTGAGTATGTGGGATTTGCTAAATCAAAGCTCTGACATAGACTCTTCCTGAAAATAAGATGAATTGTAATTGTTTGATGACTAATAACACGGTTTGTTAGTTTTCAAGAAAGTTATGATCTATACTTTAACATGTGAATAGCTTGTTACTTGATAATGAAAAGTTCTATGAGTTGAGCTACTGTTATGACATATAATGATGTTAGAAAAGGTGATTGAAATTATCATTGATCAAACTTATGCACCTGCTAGCATTCACACTTCATAACTTATTTCTTTTATCATTTACCTACTCAAGGACGAGAAGGAATTAAGCTTGGGGATGCTGATACGTCTCCAACGTATCTATAATTTATGAAGTATTCATGCTATTATATTATCCATCTTGGATGTTTAATGGGCTTTACTATGCACTTTTATATTATTTTTGGGACTAACCTATTAACCCAAAGCCCAGTGCCAGTTTCTGTTTTTTCCCTTGTTTCAGTGTTTCGTAGAAAAGGAATATCGAACGGAGTCCAAACGGAATGAAACCTTCGGGAGCGTGATTTTTGGAATGAACGTGATCCAGGAGACTTGGAGTTGAAGTCAAGGAAGCTTCGAGGTGGCCACGAGGCAGGGAGGCGTGCCTGCTCCCTTGGGCGCGCCCCCTACCCTCGTGGCTCCCCTTACTAACTTCTTTCGCCTATATATATCCATATACCCTCAAACCATCAGGGAGCAGAATAGATCGGGAGTTCCGCAGCCGGCCTCTGTAGCCACCAAAAACCAATCGGGACCCTGTTCCGGCACCCTGCCGGAGGGGGGATCCCTCACCGGTGGCCATCTTCATCATCTCGGTGCTCTCCATGACGAGGAGGGAGTAGTTCACCCTCGGGGCTGAGGGTATGTACCAGTAGCTATGTGTTTGACCTCTCTTTCTCTCTCTCTCGTGTTCTTGATTTGGCACGATCTTGATGTATCGCGAGCTTTGCTATTATAGTTGGATCTTATGATGTTTCCCCCCCTCTACTCTCTTGTAATGGATTGAGTTTTCCCTTTGAAGTTATCTTATCGGATTGAGTCTTTAAGGATTTGAGAACACCTGATGTATGTCTTGCATGTGCTTATCTGTGGTGACAATGGGATATCACGTGATTCACTTGATGTATGTTTTGGTGATCAACTTGCGGGTTCCGTGACCTCGTGAACTTATGCATAGGGGTTGGCACACGTTTTCGTCTTGACTCTCCGGTAGAAACTTTGGGCACTCTTTGAAGTTCCTTGTGTTGGTTGAATAGATGAATCTGAGATTGTGTGATGCATATCGTATAATCATGCCCACGGATACTTGAGGTGACATTGGAGTATCTAGGTGACATTAGGGTTTTGGTCGATTTGTGTCTTAAGGTGTTATTCTACTATGAACTCTGATAGATCGAACGGAAAGAATAGCTTCGTGTTATTTTACTACGGACACTTGAATGGATCGATCAGAAAGGATAACATTGAGGTGGTTTCATACCCTACAATAATCTCTTCATTTGTTCTCTGGTTTTAGTGACTTTGGAGTGACTCTTTGTTGCATGTTGAGGGATAGTTATATGATCCAATTATGTTATTATTGTTGAGAGAAATTGCACTAGTGAAAGTATGAACCTAGGCGTTGTTTCCTAGCATTGCAATACCGTTTACGCTCACTTTTATCACTTGCTACCTTGTTGTTTTTATATTTTCAGATTACAAATACCCATATCTACCATCCATATTGCACTTGTACCACCATCTCTTCGCCGAACTAGTGCACCTATACAATTTACCATTGTATTGGGTGTGTTGGGGACACAAGAGACTCTTTGTTATTTGGTTGCAGGGTTGTTTGAGAGAGACCATCTTCATCCTATGCCTCCCATGGATTGATAAACCTTAGGTCATCCACTTGAGGGAAATTTGCTACTGTCCTACAAACCTCTGCACTTGGAGGCCCAACATCGTCTACAAGAAGAAGGTTGTGTAGTAGACATCACTCCAGGATGCCGTAAAGAAATGCGAGTCCCTGGAGCGCAAGTTTGCGGACGAAGAGTCCGAACTTGCTAAGGCCCGCCAAAGCGCACAAGAGGCCCGGGTTGAAGCCCAGGGGGCCCTCTGGGAAATCCAGGAGGCCAAGCAGATTGCGGCGGGTAAGGCCTTTATTATGCAGAGCAAATATGTGAAGAAAAGGTACCTCTTACTGACCCGGATTTGGAGTTCTCCAGGAGCGTTTGCGGATCTGCCTCGCAGTGTTGCTGACGTTGTGGAGTTCTTCCGAGCCGAAGAGGGGAGATCAACGGAGAAGCTGTTCTGGTCACAATACCTTGCGCCAGAGCATCCGGTGCCCCTTAGCGATCAGCTGAAACAGCTGACCGAACTGCATAGGGTGGCCGGATTGGCCATGAAGGATTTGATAATCCGTCGGTGGCCCGCTGAAGCTATGCCCAGCAGCCACTTCGGGCTCATGAAGCGGCTGGTCGATGCCTGCCCTCGGCTTGACGCCATAAAGCGGTCAGTCTGCATTGAAGGTGCGCAGATGGCCTTCGCCTGTGTCAAGGTGCAATGGGCGAAGATGAACGTCGTCAAGCTCGCGACCGAGGGACCGCCTGCGGGCAAAGAGCACCGCACGCCCGAGCGGTATTTTGATGATGTCCTAGAGGGATCCCGCATTATAGAGGGCCAGTGTGCGAAGGACATTATCTTTGAATGAATGTATTCATGTTATCCAGTCCTGTATTCTGGAACAAAACCTATATGTAATATATTGCTTGTTGTTTTTGTAAAGAATATCCCCTCCTGTGCGGCCGTTTATTAAATCTGAGAGTTGGCCAGTCGTCGGCTTCAGCCCCCACGTAGGTAGTACGGGGGTGTTCCGGTTGGGACCTAAACACACTTGACCCAAGAGTTTGGTCCTTGAAGGAGGTTTTAGCGCAGCGAACCAGGCAATCGGACTATGTGGCTTTACTACCCTCACTTAGCCATAGGAGTTTGACAATAGGAGTGTAGGCGCATCCCCTAGTTAGTATTTTTTATCTAGACTAGGGTGCTGTAGACACCTGATCGGGTGGAGGCCGATCCGTCGCATAATGCGGAAAAAATCGCAAAATATTTATGTTGAGCCTCCGAATAGCTGACCAGCTCTCGCCGCATCATGACAGTCAGTTTTTGGCTTTCTCTACTGAGGTGTCTATCCGGATAAACCAGAAACACAATCGCAGTAGTTCTCCCTTTACTACCCTAGCCGATAATACGGAACGTAAGGTAGCAAGCACAGGAGCCGGGCAACCCAACTATTGACCAAAGACATGATTCGGAGCCGATGCATATAATGCTATATTCGGGGCGCCGAACCATACTGTAAGAAGTGTTCGGACTTGTTGCCAATGTATGGAGCGCAATGGAGCCCCTGGTGAGTTAAGTCGTACCGAAGTGTACGGGTGCAATCGATAAGAATAGTAAAACATAATGCAGGAGTAAGGCAGTGCCACATAAGTTGGGCAGCAAGCTGTTTCCATTATAATTGGATTGATACGTCAAAGCGTATTTTTACAAATAGTGCGATAAGCAACAGGGTTGTTTAACATGCCAAGACCAAGGGGAAGCTGTGTGCGGGTCCTGAAAACAGGTAAAGTGATCGTCAAGAAGACCATCTAAATATTCTACCACACGTTTATGCTGCTTGCCGCCTTGGTATGTCCATCCTTCGAAAGGATCGATGATCAGGCCGTCTTGAGGAGCCTTTGGAAAGGAAACCTGGAAAGGATGAAAAGAAAAAGGAAAGTATGTGTGCCCAGGAAAGGTCGAGCCATATTGTGGACCACGATCGAGTTATGCCTCCGTTTTTGCCCATGGTATTTTGAGTGCGTAGTTATGTACGCGCGGTACGTATGCCGCCATTCGGTCGGGACTGAGATGGAGGCCGAATTGCTAGTCGAACTCCTGACGAGCTGGACTGTCGTGCTGCGGAGTAGTCCGGACTCGTTTAATAGTGTCCAGGGGCTTGGCCCCTGAATTGATGTTCTGCTTGATCAGGCCGCCCTGTACTTCCGTTGCCAGGGTCGCGGTGTGCTCCTTAGTACGAAGGGAGTGTTCCATGTTTCCATTGACTGTTATGACACCGCGTGGTCCGGGCATCTTGAGTTTGAGATAGGCATAATGTGCTACCGCATTGAAGCGAGCAAATGCGGTTCGCCCGAGCAGTGCGTGATAGCCACTGCGGAAGGGGACGATGTCGAAGATCAAGTCTTCACTTCGAAAGTTGTCCGGTGACCCGAAGACTACTTCCAATGTGATTGAGCCCGTGCAACGGGCCTCTACACCTGGTATTACTCCTTTAAAGGTATTTTTTGTGGGCTTGATCCTTGACGGATCGATGCCCATCTTGCGGACTGTGTCCTGATAGAGCAGGTTAAGGCTGTTGCCACCGTCCATGAGGACTCGTGTGAGGTGGAATCCATCAATGATTGGGTCGAGGACTAGTGCCGCTGAACCGCCATGACGGATACTGGTCGGATGGTCCCTGCGATCGAAGGTGATCGGGCAGGATGACCATGGGTTGAATTTTGGGGCGACTCGCTCTATCGCATAGACGTCCCTGAGCGCGCGTTTGCGCTCCCTCTTGGGGATATGAGTAACATAGATCATGTTCACCGTTTTGACTTGGGGGGAGGAATTTCTTCTGTCCCCCTGTGTTCGGTGGATGGGCTCCTCGTCCTCCTCCTCACTTGGCAACCCCTTCTCCTTATTCTCGGTATTTAACTTACCGGCATGTTTAAAGACCCAACAGCTTCTGTTGGTATGATTGGCGGGTTTATCGGGGGTGTCGTGGATCTGGCATGGTCGATCGAGGATTCTTTCCAAGCTGGATGAGCCCGGATTGTTTCTTTTGTGTGGCTTCTTCCGCTGGATGGACTTGGAGCCGCTGAATCCGGCGTTGACCGCCGTGTCATCGGTATTGTCACTGTTGCTTCGACGCTTGTGCCTATTGCGTCGGGGCTTGCCGTTGCTATTTCTGGCTTCAGAGGTGTCAGGTTCGCTTGCATTATTATTGCTACAGGCTAGCCAACTATCTTCGCCCGCGCAAAAGCAGGTCATAAGTGCCGTGAGGGCTGCCATAGACTTCGGCTTCTCTTGGCTGAGGTGTCGGGCGAGCCATTCGTTGCGGATGCTATGCTTAAAGGCCGCTAGGGCTTCGGCATCCGGACAGTCAACAATTTGGTTCTTCTTAGTTAGGAACCTAGTGCAGAATTTCCTGACCGACTCTCTGGGCTGTTGAACTATGTGACTTAAGTCATCGGCATCCGGAGGTCGGACGTATGTACCCTGGAAGTTGTCGCGGAAGGCGTCTTCCAAGTCCTCCCAGCTGCCAATGGAGTTTTCTGGCAGGCTATTTAACCAGTGCCGAGCTCGTCCTTTGAGTTTTAGCGGGAGGTATTTGATGGCATGAACATCATCGCCGCGAGCCATATGAATATGGAGAAGAAAGTCCTCAATCCATACTGAGGGATCTGTTGTTCCATCATATGACTCGATATTCACGGGTTTAAACCCTTCTGGGAATTCGTGTTCCATTACTTCGTCAGTGAAGCAGAGGGGGTGTGTGGCGCCTCTATACCGGGCCAAGTCGCGATGCAGTACGGATGGAGTCCGTCTGCGGTTTTTGGCTTGGATGTGGTTATGCTTGTCGTGCCCGGCTAGATAGCCGTCCTCGCGCGTCGGGGCATGCCCCCGCGATCCGTAGATCGATCGGGTCTGACCTGCTCTATTTTCCAGGTCTTTCCGTAGGTCATACGTATATCCCCGAGCTGTTGTGTCTCTACCTTTACGGCCAGGTAGTGCGGGCTGGTTTTTGGCTTGAGCCGCCGTCTTGTCACGGCCACGTGGTGGTCGGTCCGCCGCGTTACGCGCTGATGGTGCGGGCTCCATGTGACGCCCCGAGACCGACGCTCCAGTCGCCTTACATATATTTTTTCGTTATCATTGTGTGTTTTATTTGTTTGTTGCATTCATCATGTCATCATGAGCATTGCATCCACATGTTTTCATAAAAACTCGTAACCGTTCGTAGTTGCCGCCTCTCTCCTTGTCTCCGTAGCATGCCGTCGGATCGTTTGTCTTCTTTGACCATTCTCAGTCCAACCACACACTTGACCTCGTCCGCTTAACCCCTCTCTGCACATCCCGCAAACCCCTCGCGTGCGCATTCGAAACTTCTCCGAACCCGACCCGGCAATCATGACCGATGGGTCCGGATCATCCCCCAACATATATAAAACATCTCCGTTTTATTATTTGGGCTCCCTAGCCAATTTATTCTCGATCGCCCGATTACGATCGGACGGACCCAATACCCCCCTAACCTAATCTTCCAGCGTATATAAACGGGGCAACCCTAAAATCTAGGGGAGATGTCCCATCCATCCCGTCTCGGCGCCGCCACTTTCTTCCTCGGGATCTTCCCCGATCCAAAATTCCCACCAACCAGAGCCCTCCCATGGCTCCCTCGAACTCCTCCCGAGGCCAGCCACCGAACCAGCAGCTGCTCCAGGCCGTCGCCCCAGTCATCCTCGACCAGCCGGAGCTTCTTCCAGCCTCGCGCGGCCGAGTCCCCGAGCTCCTCTGGTCGCGCATGAGCTCCGTGACCCCGACGGCCAATTCGTCAGCCTCGTGGCCGCCGTTGACTCGCAGGCCAGCACCTTGCCTCCTCCCTCCCGTTCCTTCTTCTTTCCTTCACCTGCTGCCCGTGCTCATCTCCCTCCCTCTCTCTCTCTTGTGCTGCACCAGGGAGCAACAGCCGCCGCCGCCCATGGACTTCCGCCGCTGCCGCCGCACAGATCGGGTCGTCCCCGACCCCCACGGCCCTGGCCTCGCCGGTTCCCCTCGACCTCGCCCCCGCCTCCGGTGGTCGTTCCGCTGTCTACCATTGCCGGAAGCACCGGCGCAGCCACTGCTCATCTTCCTGGAACGCACGCAGCGCCAAGTTCACCTGCTCGGTCCCCTGCTTCCTCTGTGTCGAGCAGCAGCTCAAGCGCTGCGCTCGCTCGCGTGCACCGCCCGCACGTGGGCCACCTGCTTCTCCGCGGACCCAGCAACCGCGCCAAGTCCGTCCGTGCCTCGCCTGTGACCTCCGCTGCACCAGATCCGGCAGCCCTGCATCGAGCATCGCCTCTTCCCCGACCTCCTCGTTCGACTCCTTGTCAGATCCGGCAGGTTCCCGTCGCTGCGCCAAGTCCCGCTTCGCCGTTGACCGAGTCCTCTGCTTCCTGTTCTGCGGCGTTGAACACCAGCCAGCCAGCGCGCATAGAGCCACGACCCAGCCCCTTTGACCGCGCCTCGCTCAAGCGCGCGCCTGGGCTGCCTCCCCTCCAGTGCCCCAAGGCCCAGCCTGCTCCAACTCCTCACCGGCCTCCTCCTCTCCAGCCGGGCCTTGGCCCAGGGTGAGCAGCCCCCAGCCTCTCCTGTGCACTATCGGGCTAGCCAGATTCGGCCCGCGTACGTTTTTTCCCAGATCTGCGATTTTGTCTAATTATCCAGGGTATTGCAGATTTGCAGAAAAACCCTCCATGTTCATGCATATAATAACTTCACAACCGTGCATCGGATTAAAATGATCTATACATGTAAAGTGCTTAGAATTTCATCTAGTTTCATAATATGCCACTCTCATCCATGTTTAAAATGTTGTTTTTTTAATTTTGCATAAATGCCATGTTAAAATGATTTATTTCATAACTAATTAACCGTAGCTCCGATTTTAATAAACTTTATATGTAAATGGGGTAGAAAAATGCATAGATTAACTTCGTGCACTTTATTTTGCTGTTTAACAACATTAAAATTGTGTTTACGGTAGAACAGTACCAAATCTAAAATATGGACATGAGGATTTCCGGAATTGTTGTTTGTTATTTCCGGCATCATTTAACTTGCTTAAATAGTTAGTTTACTTATGCTTCACCCCTTTCCATGTTTAATAAAATTTAATATTGTTGGGTACATAAACAAGAGCGAATTAAATAACTTGAATGTGGTGTTTCGTCAATATGCAACTTGTTACATATTGAGCTCCACTTAATTTGTAGTATTGTTTGTTGCATTTTGCCATGCCATGCCTCATTAAATCGGACATGCATCATACTTGTTTGTGCATCATGCCATGTGTATGTGGTGATTGTTTACTATGTTGTTTGTTTCTTTCCGAGTTGCTTCTCTCGTTACCTTCGGTTTCGTTCCGAGTTGTGAGGTTTCGATCGACTACATCCGTTTGTCTTCTTCATGGACTCGTTCTTCTTCCTTGCGGGATTTCAGGCAAGATGACCATACCCTCGAAATCACTTCTATCTTTGCTTGCTAGTTGTTCGCTCTATTGCTATGCCGCGCTACCTACCACTTGCTATATCATGCCTCCCATATTGCCATGTCAAGCCTCTAACCCACCTTTCCTAGCAAACCGTTGTTTGGCTATGTTACAGCTTTTGCTCAGCCACACTTATAGCGTTGCTAGTTGCAGGTGAAGATGAAGTTTGTTCCATGTTGGAACATGGATATGTTGGGATATCACAATATCTTTTATTTAATTAATGCATCTATATACTTGGTGAAGGGTGGAAGGCTCGGCCTTATGCCTGGTGTTTTGTTCCACTCTTGCCGCCCTAGTTTCTGTCATACCGGTGTTATGTTCCTTGATTTTGCGTTCCTTACGCGGTTGGGTGATTTATGGGACCCCCTTGACAGTTCGCTTTGAATAAAACTCCTCCAGCAAGACCCAACCTTGTTTTACCATTTGCCTACCTAAGCCTTTTTCCCTTGGGTTCTGCAGACTCAAGGGTCATCTTTATTTTACCCCCCCCCCCCGGCCAGTGCTCCTTCGAGTGCTGGTCCAAACCGAGCGATGTCCGGCGCCCCCTGGGCAACCAGGGTCTATGCCAACCCGACGTCTGGCTCATCCGGTGTGCCCTGAGAACGAGATATGTGCAGCTCCTATCGGGATTTGTCGGCACAGCGGGTGGTTTTGCTGGTCTTGTTTTACCATTGTCGAAATGTCTTGTAAACCGGGATTCCGAGACTGATCGGTTCTTCCCGGGAGAAGGAATATCCTTCGTTGACCGTGAGAGCTTATAATGGGCTAAGTTGGGACACCCCTGCAGGGTATCATCTTTCGAAAGCCGTGCCCGCGGTTATGTGGCAGATGGGAATTTGTTAATGTCCGGTTGTAGAGAACTTGACACTCGACTTAATTAAAATACATCTACTGTGTGTGTAGCCGTGATGGTCTCTTTTCGGCGGAGTCCGGGAAGAGAACACGGTTTTTGGGTTATGTTTGACGTAAGCAGGAGTTCAGGATCACTTCTTGATCATTACTAGTTGACGACCGTTCCGTTGCTCCTCTTCTCGCTCTCATTTGCGTATGTTAGCCACCTTACATGCTAGTGCTTGCTGCAGCTCCACCTCACTACCTTCTCCGACCCATAAGCTTAAATAGTCTTGATCTCGCGGGTGTGAGATTGCTGAGTCCTCGTGACTCACAGATTCTACCAAAACAGTTCAGGTGCCGATGATACCAGTGCCGGTGACGCAACTGAGCTCAAGTGGGAGCTCGATGAGGACCTTGGTCGTTACTATGTTTCCTTTTCTGATGATCAGTTGTGGAGCCCGGTTGGGACGATCAGGGATCTAGCATTTGGGGTTATCTTCTTTTATTTTGGTTCCGTATTCGGACCTATGTGTGTACTCTGATTGATGTATGATTTATTTATGTATTGTGTGAAGTGGTGATTGTAAGCCAACTCTTTATCCCATTCTTGTTCATTACATGGGATTGTGTGAAGATGACCCTTCTTGCGACAAAACCACAATGCGGTTATGCCTCTAAGTCATGCCTCGACACGTGGGAGATATAGCCGCATCGTGGGTGTTACAAGTTGGTAATCAGAGCCATCCCCGACTTAGGAGCCCCCTGCTTGATCGAATCGCTGACGTTGTTGACTCTAGAACAAAAATGTTTTGAGTCTTAGGATTATATATATCGGAGAGTAGGATTGTTTTTACTCCTCAGTCCCTTCGTCGCTCTGGTGAGGCCTCCTGACGTAGAAGTTTTGACTTTTCTCTCCTCAAATTTCACTAAAAAAATTAGGATCACGCGGGTATCTTGGAATTGTTTCGATGGTTTTGTGACGAGAACATTGTTCTTGGTGCCTCCTGACATTTAGGGGTTGTGGCAGTGTCCCGGGGATTTGAGCTCCGAGGTGTTGTCGTCACAATTTTATCATTGCAGTTCTGGAATACCTGAGTTTCGCCGACATCGAAAATCTCTTTTATGCAGTTGTTGGTGAGATCACCTCGACGCCACCCAGTACTGGGGCGGGAGTTCGGGAGTATTGCCATAACTCGTATAACGGATGCTTTTCGAAGGTTGAGGTAAATGATTTCCGAAGGTTTCTTGGTTATGTGTTGAAGGATGGATACAGCTGGATCTAGGTATTGTTAGTTTGGGTGATATATATTGTGTCCCCTGTATCCCCAACACCAGATTGCATAACCAGAAAGTTTCAGGAGTTCATAAGTGGGAATTCAAGTAGCGCCTAGGATATCTTTCCGACAGATGCATGATATGAGATTGGGGTTCGACGTCTAGTGGTCCGCCTTTCCACGGTTGGTTTTACAGTGGTCTCGTAGTGTCTTAAAGAATCCTTGGCTATGCCGACTCGGGGACGCTTCGTATGTCATGTGCACTGCCTTGTACATGATGGTGCTGTACGATCGAGCCCGTGTGGGCCCCACCACAAAAACTTCGGATGAAATCTCTATCATATGTTTGTTCCGGATTATTATGCAAGCCAAATCCTTTGTTTTTGTTTTGTTTTGTGGTATTCGAGTTGCTTCAATGCCAAGTGTTGATTCCATACCTTATCCTAAGCGGTGTTCTCATATTTCTATGTGGATGATAATCCTTCTTGATTATCGAGATTGTCATGCCAATTCTTTCCAACCGACATGCTCTTTTTCAAGTGGATCCGATCATTTCAACATTCGCGAGATCAATTCTCAGTTCTTTGCAACGGTGTTTGCTTCATCCGTCCCAAGTTGTCTTTGTTTTCCCGCCCTCCCACCCTTTTTCTTCAAGGACTAAGATTTCTTAACCAAGTATCCTTTTTATTGATGGGAAGTCTCTCCATTCTTTTCCGTCAATGTTCTTATCCGGTGATTTCCCATGAAGATACTAACGGAGCTTCAAGTTTATTATTCTTCGTTCTTTTTCTTCTCCGATGGACTCAAGTCAAGCTTTCAGTGTTGATCGTATTCTTTTCCTCGTTTCAAATGTTTTCTCATGCCGGTGCACCTCTTAATCATCCACCTCTTGCTATTCATGTTTATCTGGAGTGCTGAAGATATCCCAGAAGATTCAAGTTTCTATTCGTAATCCTTTCAAGCTATTTCGAGGTCTTACTTTATTCAAGCCATTTAATTCAACCGGCGCAATCGTTCTTTTAAATCATTCAACAGTGTATCTTTTGAGTGGGCCCTAACCCACAGGTCTTTTCCCAGGATCCTACCTGACTCTTCTAATTTTTCTGGAGTTATTCTCAAATTCATTTCAAAGTTTGACGTAAGAATGAATTTTCATCAGTCATATGTCTTTCTCCAAGATCTTTCAAATTCTTTCATCGTTGGTTCATCATTTCTATTATCCATTCTTCCGGAGTGTCTCAATAATTTTGGTGGTATTTCTTGTCATCATTCTCGGATTTTGAAGGCCGAAGAAGAGTTTCTCTTAAATCTTGCTGCATTCTCTTCAAGATTCATGGTTCTAGCTTCATGCCATCCTCTCATAATTGTTTTTCGATTGTGAGAATTCTTTTCATACCTATCCGGAGCATTTCATGAGTTGTTTTCATTTCTTGATCATCCAAAGGCCATCATTTCAGAAGATTTCTTTGTTCTAAGTTTTCAGCCTCGTTCTCCAATTATTCTAAATTGATGTCTCTTCGGTCATCTCCATATTATTCTGGTGCATCGTTCAAGTATTCTCTAATCAGCTCGTGATATCTTCGTTCACTTGTATCTAAATTCTGTCAAGTATCTTTATTCGCTTTCTAATTCTTCTCAGTGAATTGTGCCTTTGCTACTTTCATTTCCAATTCTTACGGTGGTTCGTTCAAGAGTTCTCTTCCTTCGTTATCATATCAATTCATTTGTTCTTTCCAATCCTACCGGCGGATCATTGAAGAATTTTCTCAAGTTTGCGCTATATCTCTCTTAATCCTTTCTACGAGAATAAGTAGTATGCCAAATCCGTTGCTTGTCATCAATTTAAATTGCTGAAGGATACGCATAACGTAATTCTTATTATTGTTTCATCCAAGTGATTAATTCCTTCTTCCGGAGTTCATAATGATATCAATTTCTCAGTTCTAAGTTGTTCATCTCTTCTTTCCGGAGTTTGTTCATCATATCACATTCTCGGTTCGAGATGCTTCATCTTTTCTTTTTCGGAGTTCAAAGTTTTCTCATTATATCGTCCTGAAGCTCCATCTAAATCATTGCAAGACTTCACCTTGTTCTTTCAACTTCTTTTTTCTTTCTTTTATCATCCTTTTATTACCGGAGTTCTTCATGGAGGCTCTACATGGTGGTTCGTCAAGGATTCTTTTCATTCTTTAAATGTTCTTCAAGACTTCTCTCAGAGTTAAGATCGACCAAGCTATACTCTAAAATAAACATGGTGTTCAACACATGTTCTGTTTTGAGGAGTTCAAGCATTCTTCATCTTGCATTCCGAAGTGCAATTCTCTCTATCTTATCTTTTGAGATGGTGTTATGTCATTCTTGACAATTTCCCTTCATGCTTCATGATTCACATGTTGTCAAGAATGAGATATTTTAAATCCACCAATCTCTTCGTTGGATTTATCTTGTGTCATGTTTCACCTAAAGCTTTCCCTAAGGATTTTTGCTATTTATGGTGCACATAAATGACCCAAGTTCTTCATTTATCCTCCCAGCGAAATAAGTTTCTCGTCTCCTTGTTCATATCAATCAATTATATTATTGTTTCCGTTAGTGGCTGGTCTTCACCTCATAATTTTGAGTTGTTTTCCATAAGCCCACACCAAGCTTATCCTTTCGTTGTTGATTTTTCCAACAACTCCGTTCAATCCTACTTCGTAAGGATGCTCTTTAAAAATTCATTTATCATAGGAGATGTTGGTTTCATTCTTCGTTCTATTCACTCCAACTATCTAACTATCATGCATTGTTTCCGGAGGCTTTGTGATGTTGATCTCTTCGACCAATCATCTTGTTTTGTCAAGATCATGTTATTTTTCCTTTCTTACCCGTTTAGCCGGAGTGTCGTGTTTTCATTCGAGTTCTCTCATCTTATCAAGTTTTGTCTCCTTCCTCAATCGGAGTGCTGTCTGAAATCTTTCTTACCCCTTGTGCCATTCTTTCATTAGTTCCAGAGGCAATGTGTTGTTAATTTCATCGAGTATCCTCTCATCTTGTCAAGATCATGTTCAATTCCTTCCATTTACAGTCGGAGTGCTGTCCAAATTATGTCACTCTTATTCCTTCTCTATCTTGTTTTAACCGGAGTGTTGTCGTAATTGATCTTTATCGTTCCTTGTACATCTCGTTTCAACCGGAGTGCTCGCATGTACTTCTCGTCCATTGTTCTCGTCATTCATAGCTTTACAAACTCAAAGGTTCACATGGAGTTCCTTGTTTCTCTTTTCTACCGGTGTGCTTTCATATTCCTTTTGATCCGTTAAGCTCTTGTTTCATATTCTTCAACCTACAAAGGTTCTCGCAATGTTCCTTGTTCCTCTTTGATAACGGAGTGTTTTCAATCTTGTTCATCTCCCTTGTATTCTCTCTTTTCGTTCGTTCAATCTCTCAAGGTTCGTGGTTTCACTCGTTTGTCAAGAAGCAACTTTGTTTTACCTCTTCCTCTTCCGTTTTTCTCCGGTGCCATCCTAGATCTCGGGACGAGATCCTCTTGTAGTGGTGGAGTGTTGTGACGCCCCGAGACCGACGCTCCAGTCGCCTTACTTTTTTTTTTGTTATCGTTGTGTGTTTTATTTGTTTGTTGCATTCATCATGTCATCATGAGCATTGCATCCACATGTTTTCATAAAAACTCGTAACCGTTCCTAGTTGCCGCCTCTCTCCTTGTCTCCGTAGCATGTCGTCGGACCGTTTGTCTTCTTTGACCATTCTCAGTCCAACCACACACTTGACCTCGTCCGCTTAACCCCTCTCTGCACATCCCGCAAACCCCTCGCGTGCGCGTCTGAAACTTCTCCGAACCCGACCCGGCAGTCATGACCGATGGGTCCGGATCATCCCCCAACATCTATAAAACATCTCCGTTTTATTATTTGGGCTCCCTAGCCAATTTATTCTCGATCGCCCGATTACGATCGGACGGACCCAATACCCCCCTAACCTAATCTTCCAGCGTATATAAACGGGGCAACCCTAAAATCTAGGGGAGATGTCCCATCCATCCCGTCTCGGCGCCGCCACTTTCTTCCTCGGGATCTTCCCCGATCCAAAATTCCCACCAACCAGAGCCCTCCCATGGCTCCCCTCGAACTCCTCCCGAGGCCAGCCACCGAACCAGCAGCTGCTCCAGGCCGTCGCCCCAGTCATCCTCGACCAGCCGGAGGTTCTTCCAGCCTCGCGCGGCCGAGTCCCCGAGCTCCTCTGGTCGCGCATGAGCTCCGTGACCCCGACGGCCAATTCGTCAGCCTCGTCGCCGCCGTTGACTCGCAGGCCAGCACCTTGCCTCCTCCCTCCCGTTCCTTCTTCTTTCCTTCACCTGCTGCCCGTGCTCATCTCCCTCCCTCTCTCTCTCTTGTTCTGCACCAGGGAGCAACAGCCGCCGCCCATGGACTTCCGCCGCCGACGCCGCACAGATCGGGTCGTCCCTGACCCCCACGGCCCTGGCCTCGCCGGATCCGCCTCCCACCGTCAGGAATCGGTTCCCCTCGACCTTGCCCCCGCCTCCGGTGGTCGTTCTGCTGTCTGCCATCGCCGGAAGCATCGGCGCAGCCACCGCTCGCCTTCCTGGAACGCACGCAGCGCCAAGTTCCCCTGCTCGGTCCCCTGCTTCCTCTGTGTCGAGCAGCAGCTCGAGCGCTGCGCTCACTCGCGTGCACCGCCCGCACGTGGGCCACCTGCTCCTCCGCGGACCCAGCAACCGCGCCAAGTCCGTCCGCGCCTCGCCTTCCTCCGCCTCGCCTGTGACCTCCGCTGCACCAGATCCGGCAGCCCCGCATCGAGCATCGCCTCTTCCCCGACCTCCTCATTCGACTCCTTGTCGGATCCGGCAGGTTCCCGTCGCTGCGCCAAGTCCCGCTTCGCCGTTGACCGAGTCCTCTGCTTCCTGTTCTGCGGCATTGAACACCAGCAGGCCAGCGCGCATAGAGCCACGACCCAGCCCCGTTGACCGCGCCTCGCTCAAGCGCACGCCTGGGCTGCCTCCCCTCCAGTGCCCCCAAGGCCCAGCCTGCTCCAGCTCCTCACAGGCCTCCTCCTCTCCAGCCGGGCCTTGGCCCAGGGTGAGCAGCCCCCGGCCTCTCATGTGCACTATCGGGCTAGCCAGATTCGGCCCGCGTACGTTTTTTCCCAGATCTGCAATTTTGTCTAATTATCCAGGGTATTGCAGATTTGCAGAAAAACCCTCCATGTTCATGCATATAATAACTTCACAACCGTGCATCGGATTAAAATGATCTATATATGTAAAGTGGTTAGAATTTCATCTAGTTTCATAATATGCCACTCTCATCCATGTTTAAAATGTTTAAAATGCTGTTTGTTTAATTTTGCATAAATGCCATGTTAAAATGATTTATTTCATAACTAATTAACCGTAGCTCCGATTTTAATAAACTTTATATGTAAATGGGGTAGAAAAATGCATAGATTAACTTGGTGCACTTTATTTTGCTGTTTAACAACATTAAAGTTGTGTTTAGGGCAGAACAGTACCAAATCTAAAATATGGACATGAGGATTTTCCGGAATTGTTGTTTGTTATTTCCGGCCTCATTTAACTTGCTTAAATAGTTAGTTTACTTATGCTTCACCCCTTGCCATGTTTAATAACATTTAATATTGTTGGGTACATAAACAAGAGCGAACTAAATAACTTGAATGTGGTGCTTCGTCAATATGCAACTTGTTACATATTGAGCTCCACTTAATTTGTAGTATTGTTTGTTGCATTTTGCCATGCCACGCCTCATTAAATCGGACATGCATCATACTTGTTTGTGCATCATGCCATGTGTATGTGGTGGTTGTTTACTATGTTGTTTGTTTCTTTCCGGGTTGCTTCTCTTGTTACCTTCGGTTTCGTTCCGGAGTTGTGAGGTTTCGATCGACTACATCCGTTTGTCTTCTTCATGGACTCGTTCTTCTTCCTTGCGGGATTTCAGGCAAGATGACCATACCCTCAAAATCACTTCTATCTTTGCTTGCTAGTTGTTCGCTCTATTGCTATGTCGCGCTACCTACCACTTGCTATATCATGCCTCCCATATTGCCATGTCAAGCCTCTAACCACCTTTCCTAGCAAACCGTTGTTTGGCTATGTTACAGCTTTTGCTCAGCCCCTCTTATAGCGTTGCTAGTTGCAGGTGAAGATGAAGTTTGTTCCATGTTGGAACATGGATATGTTGGGATATCACAATATCTTTTATTTAATTAATGCATCTATATACTTGGTGAAGGGTGGAAGGCTCGGCCTTATGCCTGGTGTTTTGTTCCACTCTTGCCGCCCTAGTTTCCGTCATACCGGTGTTATGTTCCTTGATTTTGCGTTCCTTACGCGGTTGGGTGATTTATGGGACCCCCTTGACAGTTCGCTTTGAATAAAACTCCTCCAGCAAGACCCAACCTTGGTTTTACCATTTGCCTACCTAAGCCTTTTTCCCTTGGGTTCTGCAGACTCAAGGGTCATCTTTATTT